>NW_024465329.1:0-66924 GCF_017591425.1 Ochotona curzoniae | reverse complement strand
CTTTAAAAAAAAGAATAGGAAAATATATGGGAAGATATAGCACTAATTTGTTACTGTGTTGATAGCCAGCATTATTTCTTGAGCAGCATTTTAAGACACATGACATCATTGACAACTTTAAAATGGCATGAAATTTTCAGAAGAACAGACATCTGTTAGTAGGCTGATAGTACTCCTTGATGGAATCATGTCAGCTGGCAGAATCAGGATGATAAATGTCTTTTATATCATTACTAGTTGTATTTAAGGATTATTTTAAGACAAAAAAGACAAATTCAATAGAATTGAACTACTGTAGTTTGTCATCTAGTCTTTGAATGCAGACTTTAATTTAATGCATGTACAGCTACACAGAGAATAATGATGACATTATGCAGATTCTCACAAGTTGAGTTCCCAGTGCCACTAAGAAACAGCATAGGAAATAAAAAGGTTACTGAAACTTCAGATAAAAATCACCATTGTGCAATAGAACAGGAAATCACAACCTATGGATTAGGAAACAACCAAAAACACTCCCTAACAGTACATTTTTAAATGAGCAGAATAAAATAGACATCAGAAAGGGATAAAATTGTGTGTTTAAGTCAAATTACACACTTAATTAGTTCAGCTTTGGTTTATTTATAAGATCAGATTAAATGGAAATAATTAAAATTAATTAAAATTTAAATTTAGAAGAAAAATAAATGAAATTTCAATTCTGGCACATTAAAAAAAAACTAAGCAAATATATTCACTAGTGCACTTGCATAATTTATAAAATGGAAGACTTAATGTCTACCAGAAGTAATATTTGTGTTAATTATGTTGATGGAGCATTTTTCAAACATTTTAATGAAAAAAGGCCAGTCTCATCACAGAACCTACCTGTTCTTTGAGATTTCTGCACATGACACAGAGAGTCAGTCACCCAGCTAAGCCTCTGATGTGAATCCATTATGAGAGGAGTCCTGAGGATGCAGCGATAGGGAAGAGATGGCACTAGCTCATCTCCTTCCAGGCCCATGACTCTCATCTCACTTACAGAAATAGCACATATCTGGCCTTGGCATGGTTACAACAGGAGCCACTCAAGGGAAAAAGCAAACTTCCCTGGTTTCTGTGAGACAACAGAGGAGAGCAGCTGGGTTAGACTCTTCTCACCTGTGGACTCATTTCTCCAAGGCAGGCAGGCCTGGGCAGATTTTCTGCTCAAGAGACAAAAGAAAAACAATAAGCTTGACTTTAGGACAAGAACAAGCCACAACTGATTTCTCATGATTTCCAGACTGCACCAGGAGACTCATGGTGGCATTCACACTGGGACTTCTGGGGTGTCAGCATCTCAGTGAGATAATACAGCACGAGGAAATTGGTAAACTGTCCCCTCCCCCAGTGCTCCCGAGGAAAAGGGATCTTTTCCCAAGAGGAAACATCCCTGAACCAGGGAATCTGTATCGTAGTGGAATGCAGGCTATATTCCCTCCACTTTTCCCCAGCTTAAGTGCATTTCTGACTCACAGAAAAGGCATTCTCAATTTCATCAGTTCATATGGCTAAGGTCAACACAGCTTACTAAAGATGTCACACAGATGTTTCATCTGATTAGAAGTGCTGTATCTTTCATCTCATTTATGAGTTCAACACCTCCTTATTTTAAAATGATGATATTCATGTTCTTCACAAACATATCCAAACTTGCACAAATCCTTTAAGACTTGAATTTGTTCTGGTAGATTTTTTCTCTTCATGTCTAAAAGATTATTTTTTATCGGAAAATCAGATATACAGAGAGAAGAAAATGTCTTGGGGGCCTTATGCACAACAGTCCGCAAGACTGTTTGGGTGTGAGGTGACAGTGTTCTTCTGCAGCACAAACACTGAAGACAAACTGGGGGTGACAGGTGTTCATGTATTTGAGAGAAGTCACAAGCTCATGGAAGATAGGAAGAGGAGGAGGTTCGTCCTTAGAGTACTTCCTCCCAACAATGAGACTGTGACAGGCTGGTAAGTATGTCCGTCTCGCTGGACCCTCCAATAAAGTTAAAGGTCATTAAATGCTGGTAAGTATGTCTGTCTCTCTGCACCCTCCAATAAAGTTAAAGGTCATTAAATGCTGGTAAGTATGTCTGTCTCTCTGCACCCTCCAATAAAGTTAAAGGTCATTGAGCACAGGAAACACAGAAAGCTGCATCTCAGGGCAAACTTGTTACCTGCTGAAAAACAGGATGAATGTTGCATTTGATTTCTGAGAGTTGCTTGGCCAGAAAGTCCTAGCGCAGTTCATTAAGAAGTCACAGAAAAAAGACTGAGGTGCGGCCCATTGCTCATGCTGCATGCCCAGTGAATAGGCCATGCAAGGGTCTCAGTTAGCCAAGACTGTTGTCAGAGACTCCCCCAGGGACATGGTGTGCTGTGTGCCTACAACCTCCCACAGGGGCCAGTCAGGTGGAGTTCCAGGGACGATCTGCCACAGAAAGGCAGAGAGAAAAATTTTCCTTCTGCTGGTTCACTCCTCAAGTTGTCTAAATGGCCCTAGCTGAGCTATTCTGATGCCAGGAGCCAGGAGATTCTTCCAAGTTTACCATGCAGACACTGGATTCTAACACTTAGGGTCATCCTCTACTGCTTGCCCAGGCCACAAAAGGGAACTGTAAGGGTATAGCAGCAACTAGGATATAAACTGGTCCCCTTACAGAATCCCAGTGCATGCTGGCAAACACTTCAGCCACTAGGCTACCTGCTGGACCCATTCTGGTGAATCTCTCAAACATGCTCCTGGATCCTTTCTGTAACAGTTACACATCTGACTTTTAAGAGGCTCACCCTCCCAGTTAAATATGAATGCTTCTAGTCCAAGATCAATATTGCTGTAGAACCAGACATGCTAAGTCTCCACTGGCAGCTACACAGAGCAGAGCTGGAAACTTTCATTTTAGTTATTCAATCAAGCTGATAACCATATCCATTACTACCCAATGCATGATTTTCTAGGTGAAATACATTTTCTCTTAAAATGTATGTATGTGTATATGTAGTTTTCTTAAATGCATTCTTTCCTTTGAGAAACAGAGATACAGAAAAAGATATAGAACTTCTAGTCTCTTGTTAACTCATGCAAAAGAAGTAATGCCTGGAGAAGATGCTAGATATTCTGATCCAGCAATTAAGCCAGATACATTGTACAGGTGGCAAAGACCAAGCTCCTTGATCCTTTACCTGCTATGCTCCATGAATTATATTAGAATAAGGAGTCAGAATCGTATACAAGACTCAAACACAGGCACTGTGATACAGTATGATGAAATTCCAACAAACAGATTTTACTAAGCCAACTGTCTTACCACCACTCCTGAAAAGCTATTATTCTTCCAAACTAGAAACATGTAACCTATTTTAAGGTGTCATCATCATGCACCTTTTAGTTTTACTGAAATATTGCATCCTGAAATCAATATTTTCCATTTGTAAATCCCTACACTGTGATACCTCACAAAAGCTAGGAATCAAATTTTAATTCTTTTTTACTTAGCTCCATACTAAACAGACAAGATCATTTCCTATGATGTGTATGGAAATCCTAACAGTTTTGCCATTTCACAGAAATCATTGTAAGCCAGAACGTTACTGCATGAAAATGTCTGCATTAGTTCTGGAGCCCCAGAGAGATCCCACCAGATGAAATAACCTCAGAGATCACAGTTGGAGTGAAGTCACCTCAGATGACTTAATGTTTACACATTGCTCATCACACTGGAAGGTGCTCTGACATATATAGAGTGTTTGAGAAAGCATAACAGAGGTAAAAGGACTGCTCAGTCAGCAATGGGAATAATGAATTTGTGTCTGCTTTTTTTTACTGCTCTGTCCCCAAAGGCTACAAGAGTATCTGATGCAGAGCAGCAAAGTAGAGTATTGTGCCAAGCCCTTTACCAAAAATACTGTGGTGATCACCAATGGCGATAAGCACTGTGTACCACTGCACACTAGTCCCTGCCTAAGTAATTTGCCTGTACTTTTATTCCTCGGTTTTCAGAGCATCAGCAAGTCATTTCCATATGATTTTCCCCTGGCTATGTAGCAGCCTGCTGAAGAAATTGAAATGGACATGGCCATCCACAAAACACATCCACATGGAGTCATGTTATTACATATTAATATGCTCCTGACTTGCAGATCAACCACTGAGCTTGTCCCACTAGGGAAACAATAGCAACTAAGCATCCCAATGTTTCCATCTGAACTAGATCCCGGTAAACCCCGATCTAATTGTCAGCAGTTTCAGGCAGGAAGAACAGAAACAAACTCCAGGCAACTGGCACCACTCACAACCTTGTCATCTACCAGAAAGTCACAGCTGGTGTTTCTCTATGCCCAAGTACTGCTGGAACTCTGGGTAGCAAAAGATTGAGCATGTTCACTATGAGACAATGATGGACTTGGCATAGGGAGCCGAGAATCATACACGTTATCTACTGACTGATGGTCAATAGCTGAAGTTAATTAACAGCATCAGAATTTTAAGTATTGAGGGTCAAGTACTCATGGGAAGGAGGGTTTGAGGTATTTACATTCCAACAACAAGTCAGAGTTGAATTAAGACTATGGGAGTTCAATCACCACTGCCTGTGAGAGCAAGCACCTCTCTTTTATCTGTTAGGTAAACCTGAAGATAATGGAATTTCTAGCCTGTTCATTTCGTATACACTGTTCCCAGCGCCTTCCCAACAGAATTGCAACTAGCGTTGGCTCCACAGTGGCAAGGTTTCTAACATCCTCTCTTTAATAACTTTCCTACAGATCTAACAAATTACCCTCCTACAAAGCAGGCATCAATTTATTTACAGTGCAAAATCAAA
Organism: Ochotona curzoniae; assembly: GCF_017591425.1. Classification (NCBI taxonomy): domain Eukaryota; kingdom Metazoa; phylum Chordata; class Mammalia; order Lagomorpha; family Ochotonidae; genus Ochotona; species Ochotona curzoniae. The sequence goes on along the minus strand of NW_024465329.1, from coordinate 62,083 downwards.
AATAGTTGGTGATGAACGAGGAGCGATGGTAGAGGAGACCATGATAGAAACAGAACACAGGAACCAAAGACTAAACACTGCTGGAGGGAATGGCACTAATGATGGCAAATGGGATCAGTAAAGTTGACATATAGCCGAGAACACTGCTAATCAGAATGCAATGGCCAAGGGCAGAAGAAGAGACATAGACAAAATGAACGGGCTTACTGATGCCTCTCCTGCAAATGAACAGCAGTTCAAACAATATAAAGAATGTGTTATATAGGAAATAGCAGCAGTGAAATAAAATCAAGCTGAATTATCAGAAATTAAGAACACTACACCCAACAAAAATTTCACAGGAATGCCTTAACAATAGAATAAGTTAAGAGAAACAATCTAGAATTGGAAGACACCTCTTGCAATAACGCTGAAGCAATCAAAAGGCTGGAAGAGAAACAGACTGAAACTAAGAAATCATGGTGGAATTAAAAGGCACAATCAAAGACTAAACATACAAATGGTGGGAGTTTCAGAAGATGCAAAAAAAGAATGTGGATTCAGATATCATCAATGAAATAATAGTTCAGAACATCCCTAACCTAAAGAAAGAATTAAAATACAAATTACAGGAGGGTCACAGAACTCACAACAGAGCTAACCAAAAGCAGTCCTTACACAAAACACATCATAATCAATCCTTTTTTGCCGAACATAAGGAAAAGATCTATAAACATGCATGATAGAAAAGCCCAAAACTTACAGAGAAATCGCAATGTGACCTCTCAGAGAAATCTCTACCGACCGGAAGAGAATAAAATGACCTATTCCAGATTCTCAAAGGAAAAAGCAGTCAAGCAAGAATAATTTACTAGCAAAGTTTCCTTTTACCTCAAAATGAAAGAAAATCAATCCAAAGCAAACAAAAGTCAAGAGAATCTGTCTCTACTAGACCTGCCATACACTTGTGCTTCAAGATGTGCTACATACAGAGGACAGGAATAGCACTTAACAAAACTAAGGCAAACACGGAGAATGTCCCAAGAAAATGACAAAAGACTAAATAAAACAGTGAATGACCCATTCCTAAATGATAGAACCAAATCACTACCTATTGCTATAAACCCTGAAACTTCATCTATCAAAGTAATGGTTTAGCAGACTGTCTCTGAAAACAAGACCCATCTCTCTGTTGTCTACAGAAGAAATCTCTCACCAATAAAAGTGAAAGTATGAAAATGATTGTTGGCAGGTATATGGAAAAGAAAATAAGGCAGTATAACTATTTCTATATCAGATAATATAATCTTCAACATGAAAAATTTAAAAGTGATGAATAAGGACATATGATGATAGGATGCTCTCAGAAGAAGAAACCACTCTAACAAATGGGAAGAAGCATTCAACAGAATGGTAGCAAATCTCATACCCAGGATGTACAAAGAGCTTCAGAATTTCAATGACAGCAAAACAAGCAACCTTGTAAGCAAATAGGTGAAGGAAGTGGGCAGACATTTTTTCTGAAAGAATAAATTAAAATGGTTACCAGGCATAAGATGAAAATGCTCAAGCCCTCTAGCTATCTGGGAAATACAAATAAAAACTACATTGAATTCCACTTAACTCCTGTGAGATTGGCCTACATTCAGAATTCTACCAACAACAATTGCTGGCACAGTTATGGAGAGAATTATACCTTACTCTATTGTTGCTGGGAGTATAGACTAGTGCAACCACTATGGAAGTCAGTATGAAGAATGCTAAGAGAACTGAAAATTGTTCTAACATTTCCAGGAAAATTGTCCGACTGGAGACCATTATGCTCAGTGACATCAGCCAATCCCAAAAAGACAAATATCCTGTGTTCTGTCTGATATTTGGCAAAATGTGTGCAAAATACAAGGTCAACAGATACATATGTAAACATGTATATACATATATTAATCTAGAGAAACTGTACAATGGAGACTAGCATACTGAGAAGTGAAGATACATTGAAGTATGCATCTCCCGAATAAAATAAAAGATCAAGAATTCCGTTACCACAACTAACTGACAATGCATTGATATTTCCCACCATTCTCTGGTCTTTCCTAAGTGTCATTGAGATGGATAAGATGATGTTATCCACACAGTACATAATCACAAAGAAACTCACCAGCACTAGGACAGTATGTGTGCCCGTTTTCCTGGGGAACTTCTTGGGGAAATGCTCATGCTGTGAAGGTACTCAGACTTCCTCTGATGACTACATAAGAAAATTACCATGTACATGCTGGAGAGCAGCATGAGCCCTACAAAGAATACATTCTGGGACAGTGAAAGTAGAACAAATAATGCCATGATGGTGAAGTTCATTGAGGAAAGTGAGCAGTACTTACTGACATTGACTGGATTGGTCCTGTTGGAATGAGCTACAGTGTAAATGACCATGTTGCTATTGGAAGACAGATTGAGTGACCAAATGCAGAAGAAAACAATGAGAATATGTTTTGTAAGTTTATATTTAAATCTTGAAGAGTAGAAAGAGCTGGGACTGATGGTGATGGCTTGGATAACGCTCAGGAGGCAGGTAGTGGAGATGGAAAGACCCCTAGTCACTAGAATCCATTTTGGATGCATGAGAGCTGATCTGTCTGATGCGGAATTGGAACTCTCTCAGGGTCGTAATGCCTGCTGGTGAGCAGTGAGTCAGAGCTGGGTATTCATCAGGTTGTGCAAGGCTGCCTCACTTGTGGCAAGTGTATGGATAGGCTAGGAGCAGGGAGTTGTTCAAGTCAGGCCAAACCATGGCACACTGGCACTTGAATAAACCAGGATGGAGTGCCACATAGCTGGGCTAGGGTACCTTACCCACTGATTTGGAAAAAATACAGGATGAAGCAGGCTGGCAGGACTAGGCTCCCCCCAATGACAGTGTAAACCGGGAGGCCAACAAGGTGCAAGCGGGGGCAGGCCAACACAGGTTGCATCCAAAGGCAAAGGACAAGATGGGAATGGGCCATGGTTGGCTGGAAGTAGACAACCTTTGGCACTTGCAAGATCGCTGGCTGGGTGTGGACCTTGTTGGGGAGCTAAGGAGATGCCCTGGCTGGGCTGTGGTTCCCACTGGTGAACGTGAGAGCCATAATAAGGATGAAGGACTGGACTGGACATGTCTGTAGCATTTATTGACATTGGCATGGATTGGTTATTAGAGCTTGTTGGCCCTCGTGAGAGATGAGGTTGGTGTAGAACAGCCTGTGCTATATGTCTCAGTGCCCGTTCAGCTTCTTGAGAGGCAGGTCTGGACCAGGCAAGTCTGGACTGTATGATTCAATAGTAAGAGTCACAATGGCTGTGAGCCAATTGGGAATGGAGGACAGGACAAACCTCAAAAACAAATGGCAAATGTAGTGTTTTCCAAATCTTCCTATAAAATAAACAGATAAAATACATTGTCAGTCCTGGTGCAATAGCATAACAGTTAAGGTCCTCACCTTGAACATATCAGGATTCCATATGGGCGTCAGTTCTAATCCCGGCAGCTCCACTTCCCATCCAGCTCCCTGTTTGTGGCCTGGGAAAGCAGTTGAGGATGGCCCAGAGTATTGGGAACCTTCACCCACGTGGGAGACCTGGAAAAGAAGTTCCTGGCTCCTAGTTTCGGATCAGTGCAACACCAGCTGTTGCAGCCACTTGGGGAGTGACTCATCAGATGGAAGATCTTCCTCTCTCTCTCCCCTCCTCTCTGTATACCTGACTTTCCAATAAAAATAAATCCTTCAAAAAATACATTGTTGATAACTTTCAGGAAATTAATTAAAATTGATCTTACTGTGATTCTCTGTTTGTGGTAAATGTTAGCATCTTAAAAGTTGTACTTGGTATTTATGCTTGTTTTCTAAATTAATATCCACTGTCTTGTCTGATATTACACTTGCATTATGTATTTTTTGTAGAGGAATCTCTTCACATTTTACACATACCAAGCCTCATGTGCCTGAGTAAATCCTCCATTCTTGTATTCATGCAAAAGTTTGGAATAATGTTCCAGTAATGAAAAATGCTATTTTCAATGAATTAGGTTTTATACACAGTGATGAGATTACTGGATGATATGGCATTATGGTTTGAATAAGTTTGAGAATATCCTTGCTGCTTTATATGATGGATGCTTAGTCCTGTGGAAGAAGTTTCTGCTTACATTTTATCATTTGGAAAGCCCAATGATTGGAACATATCTGCAAAAGAAATACCCATTGTAATAAGTATCATCACTGGGTGGACAAGAACCAAGTGGCATGTGGTCATGTCTGTGGTCCTTGACCTATAGACCTGGTGAATTGTACGGATGTGGAAGATTAGGAGGAAGATATTGGCAAGATTCCAATGCCAGCTTGGAAGAAATACACATTTTTTTTAGCGATAGATGGAGACTTTGTTCATCTCACTGTACTTGAAAATATTTGAGACATCTATAATAAAAAAGACAGACCTCATGTCACCCGTGATGCCCATTTTACCATGAAAATCATCACAAATCATCATTTCAATTTTACCCATGTACTTTAATAAACTGAAATTTGAATAAAATTTCCTGGCAATAAAACTACTTTATAATACATGGTGTTCTGTCATCATATAAATTTTTTAACCTTTTGAAAACCTCTCTATTTGTGGATCTCTGTAACTAAACAATGTTAGGTTTAATTTCTTTTTTGTTTTAACCTTTTCAAGTACCCTGTATACACACGTATTCACATACAGATGAAGCAAAAATGATTTACATGCCGGAATAGCAGAAGAAACCACATGACATGAAATGTTTTAGCAGAGGAGCACTCAGACCAAACTGATCACACTGTTCATTAGTTCCACACTGGAAGAATCACAAGCAATTCATTTTAGTAATATGTTTAAACATAGACTAGTTTATGTGCACTTGTTTTAGTTAAATATGTATGTAACAGGATTGGCTAACATCATGCATCATAACCCATGCAGTAAAACAAAATAACTACCAAAATGACACATGGAAAGAATTTCAATATTTTTTTCTTCCACCCAAACAAAATCTGGCTGATTCTCTTTAACTCATGTCCTTCATTCTGTAAATGTCAAACATGTCCTGAAGCAGGTTTGACCTGACAGATCATCAAATGTCATCCTTTTCCAATGAGGCTGAACTTAATGTACAGATTGAGTGAAAAAAGACCTGGTTACTGTGAATGAATGTTGACAGTTACAGAGACATATTTATATAATTGACCCGGAAAGATGTTTTAATTCCCATGATCTCACAACTGATACTTGTATACATCATATATACGAGATTCAAAATATCATTATTTATTTTAATTTCAAAGTTAATCTTATATCCTGTATTTTCATGTGAGTAATGTTCCTTCTTGTCATGGAATGATCACTACAATAAATTCTACTGATCTTGAGAAAGGTGACAGAAAAATTTGTCCATTGCCAAACATCACTTAATCATATTCTCAAAGGCAATTTGTTCTTTCTTTACACCAAGTAAACAGTTCCGAAAACCTGAATGTGCAGCTCTGCTCTCACCACACGGAGTGACAGCCTATGGTGTCTAGAGTTGAGGGTGAAGCATCTGAGCATTCTCAGGTGACAGAAAGTGAAGAAAACATTCACCTCTTTATTGTGGCTTCACCTTAAACTCCAAAATATTTATATAATCTTAGATTATTCTGCGGATTAAATGGTCTAGAAACCAAAAGACGATGATGAAATCTCTGAGCTTGGATGAGACAGGTGCATTAAACAGACTAAATATAATGACAGTGAGAAGCCATCTACAAAACTTGAAAACTAGTATGATCAGAAAGGTTGTTTTTAAAATGAATTATGCAAAATTAAAAAAAAAACACAGGTCCAGAGGGAGAGAGAGAAAAATCCACTGATGCTCAAATTCCAAATATCTAAAAGGAGTAGCTGGACCTGGCTAATATTAGAAATGAGGAAATCCATTTGGTTGTTTCATGTGTGTATCAGGGACGAGGTACTGGAATCCTAGGCTATCATCTCTGTTGAATCAGAGGCATGCAGTAGCCAGGATCAGACTCACTTTCTAACATGGGGTGTAGATGCCCCAAGTAGCAACTTAGTCACAATGGTTTTCCCAAGTACAATGATTGTATAAATCATTGGTTCTCATGTTGAACATATATATCAGTTAATGAAGTAGTGCTATAGTGAGTGCTAAATTATAGGGTTATTTTATGAATGACTGTATGCTGATTTTTGTATTCTGTATAGATTTAGGACTGGGAATATCTATGGCAAAACATACTGTTGCATTATTACTATGATAACCACAAGTGTTATCACCATCATCATCAGTTTTGCAGTATTAGTTGAGAGGCATCTGAAGACATATGATGTCATTCACAACACCAAAGTGTAACGAGAACTTCTGATGAAAATACATGTGAGTAGGTTGACAGTGTTTTGATTGAATTAAGCTAGTTGCAAGAATTGAGCAGATAAACATTTTTTTCTAACATGATTAGCTCCACTCAAAGTGGGATGTTTTAGAATAAAATTAAAAATTCTAGAAGGATAAGCAGGATAAGCCCACAATAGCGTTGAATTACTGCACCGTGTCCTCTGTTACTTAGAAGTGGAACTTAATGACAATAGACCTAAAACACAAAGTTCATGATGAAGATATGTAGGTTCTCACAAGCTGAGTTTCTAATTCCACAGAGAAATAAAACAGCAGCAACAAAAACATCAGTAAGCACAGGATATGAAACTTCAACAATGCAAGGTAATGACCATATGCTCTGGATTTGGGAACATTCAAAAATACTCCCTAGAAATGCAATGTTAAACCATCAGAATCCACTTGACACCAGAAAGAGAAAAAGCTGTAAGGGCTAATCATGTGCTTACTGGAGTATCACTACAATAAGTTAGTGATAGACCTGATGACCTATTAAATGTTGAATTTAGTGAAATGTGAAAACTGCACACTGCTCTCCACATTTCCTGATGAGATGCGCGGCATCCAGGTTACCTGAACTTCACCCTGTTTATACAGCTTGAGTGCAGATTAACAAAATCATCACGAATAGGTTCAGGTGTGTTGTATATTACCAGATCAAAGTCAATTGAAATAAATAAGTTAAATTGAAATGTGTTAGACTGAGGGATACTAAAAGCAATCCTACTTCAAGATGGTACAAAATTGCAAGTATACATTTGCAAACCTATTCACCCATGCATTTACATAATTGATAATATTGTCAATTTCATCCATCTAAGATTGATATCATAAGTGCAGAATTTTCCAAATACCTGCCTCATCGAGAATTTACACCTTTTTGGAGATTTATGTGTATGACAAAGAGAAAGACACTCAATCAGCTAAGCCTCTGAAGTGACTGCATTGTGAGATGCATCTTCATGGTATGATTAGAGGGCAGGAATGAAGCCAGCTCAACTCCCTCCAGACTTGTTACCATCATTTCACCCTCAGAAGCAGGGCAGCTCTGGCCCTGTCCTTTTTGGAAGACTAGCTCCCCCAGGGAAAAAGCAAACTTTCCTGGTTTCTGTGAGACAATAGAAGAGCACAGCTGGGTTCCACTCTTGTTACCTGTGGACTCATTTCTCCAAGGCAGGACAGCCTTCGAAGGTCGTCTGCTCTCAGTCCTTGTTAACACACAGAAGTGCGCAGTAAGCTAAGCCTGTGGGATAGGTACAAGCCACAGCAGGTTTCTCAATCTATGCCCACTTCTCCACGAGACTCATGGCGGCATCCCTGCTAGTTCTTCTGTGGTGTCAACATCTCAGTGAAAGAATACAGCTCCTGGAAAGTAGGAAATTGTCCTCTAGTCCACTCTTACAAAAGAAAAGAGATGTTTTCTCCAGGGGACACACCCTTGCACAAGGGCATTTACATTGGTAGCAGAATGCAGACTGCATTTCCTCTATTCTATGCCGAGCTAAGTTCATTTGTGGGGGGACAAAAAGTGTGCCCTGCATTTTATAAGCAATGTGAACCAAGGTCAAGTTAACATATTGCAGATGTCACACATAAACTCTGATGTGACACCTCTCCCTCAGTCTCCTCTCCAAATTTCATTCACAATCCTTTTTAGTGCATAAACTTGGAACTATATAAAAACAACCATCTATACCCACCAGCAACCACTTTATGACTGGCCTAAAGGTGAATGCTTAACATGATTAGAGCTGCTACATTTCTGGTCCATTTATGAATCCAAAGCCTCCTGATTTTAAAGGTATTCTGCACAAGCATATTGTCACCTGCACAAACATGTCAGACTCTTGGGTCCATTCAGGTGGATCTTTCAAGCATCCTCTTTGATCCAGTCTAGAACAGTTACCCACCTGCGGTCTGTGAGGCCCACCCTTCCCAGTCCACTGTGGATTTTGCTGTCCAAGGAGGAGACTGCTGTGGAAGTAGAAATGCTACATCTTCACTGCAAATCTCAAAAAGTAAAACTGCTGCTATCCTTCATTTGCATCTGTTCACTCAAAAGTGGTGCAGCTGTCTCTGAGCACAGGAAAGCCCAGATGATATAATGGGAAACAAGCAGGTATTCTTTTTTAATTTATTTTTATTTTATGATACAGTTCCAAAGACTCACGGATTTTGCCTCACTAGCCTCCTCATGTCCCTTCCTGCCATCCCCTGTGCCCGATTTCACCTTTATTATTACAATAGCAGAGTCCTTTAAAACAGTCATAAGTTCATTATTCTGCTATTTGAGTGTATCCTGACACTGCAGGCTTGGACAGAGAGTCCAGCATCCTGTTGTGAAGATGTATTCTTACTTTGAATAAAATTTTTCACTATTAGATGTCAGGAAAATTATGTATGTAGTAGAAATATGATTTAAACATTTTCTAATTTAATTTTATATTCTTTTTGGGATGGATTTTCGAAGATAGGATATGCTTCTAGATTTGTCTTGATATTTGAGGCAATCTAAAACACACATTGGTTCTTCTGTCATGCTGAGCAGGCAGATTTCACAACTGAGAACTCATGCTGAAGACTGCGGTCTGAAGACTCTCCACATGCTTGGGTTCAGGGCGTGGCAGGGTGTTAGGGCACAAGATTGGCATGCTGTCATGGTGTGCTAGAGGATCAGACTTTTGCATTCAATCACACGCTTGGGCCCACGTGTTGGTGTCCCAGGAGGATTTGCAGTGCTCCAGGCCAGCATGCCACCCTGATGGAAGTCCAGGTTGGGGAACCAATGCACTCTCGGGTTTGGTTAAAAGTGGACTGAACAGGGAATGGTGTATGGAGTGTGGGGAGTGGCGACCCAAGACAGAACTCTATGCTGCACTGGGATGATTTCTTGGGGAATTCCAACAAAGCCACTGTACTTGCATGTAAATAACAGAGCTGAGCCAGTGATTGTGAGGTGGGAAATTGAAGCACCTTTTTAAGTCAGACCAGTATGCAGAGGTCCTAATAAGCATGTTTAGAAACAACCTTCACCACAACACACTAGAGTCTTTCAACATTAAAAGACAGAAAATATTCTAAAATGTCCATGAGGGAACATTCCAGATTACCTTCAGATATCCCCAAATTAGACCCAATGCCTGCTTTTGTCTCAGAAATCCTACAGGCTAAGAGAGAATGCAAATAGCCCAGGTCCTTAAACAAAGAAACTGCCAATCATAATGCTGTATTCATCAATGTGAAACAGAGATCTTCCTAGAGATGCCTAATGCATTGTATCCTGACAATGACAACTTGATGTTTGATTATTTGTAACAGACTGTATCTATTCTTTTTAGAAATTGCATGCTTTTTTCTAATTGTTATTTGTTGCTGGTTTTTTTAAAGAATTTTTTTATTGGAAATGTAAATCGGGTTTTCAGAAAGAAAGAACTTTCACACACTGGTTTACTCACTAACTGCCCGCAATAGCTGAACCTGAGTTGATCCAAAGCCAAGCTAGGAGTTTCTTCCAGGTCTCCATACAAGTATAGGATCCCAAGGCTTCTTGCAATCCTCTAATGCCTTCCCAGCTAGCTATTTACCTAGCTATTACACTTTAGGGCATTAACTCAAAGGAAATGCATGTAGGAAATGAAACCATTATCTGTGTCCCCATGTTATAGCAGTTCAACACACAATAGCTAAGATTTTGAATTAGCCAAGATGTCCACCAACTGCTGAATGGATAAAGAAACTTTGGTATGTAAGTCTCATAGATTGCTACTCACCCATAAAAAATGGAACTAATGTCCTTTGCAACAAAATTGCAGTAAATGGAGATATTATACTCAGGGAATTGAACCACTCCCCAAAGGGCAAATCTCTGTGTGTGTGAAATTGACGTTTTGAGACCTGATTAATGCAACTTGTGTCTATAGTCTTGAGGATCAATGATTTTTCTACTTGTTATTTTATAACCTTTATTTTCTGGAAGGCTGTATTGACAAAGAAGTTTAAAAAAATACTTTGTAAATGTTACCTAAGGCAGTCAAGAATAGTTCCTATAAATAAGACCCTTATCCCATGGACAAATCACCTACAGGCATTTGGACACAAAAGCATGTGTAGCAAAGAAGAGGTACACAAAAATGTGAGCCAAGGGGGAATAGGTTGAATGTGGCCTTCGAGATGAACAAACTTGTTGCCCAAATCCCTTCAATGTCACTTATAGCCAAGAAAACCCCATCAGCTTCGTGAAGTACTTCTGAATAATTTCGACTGTAAAATTTGTCCCTGAAATTTAATCACCACCAGAAGGTTTCAAAAATGGATTCAGATATTCAGTCAGATTATGAAATGAAATGTTTTTTTTTCTCTACCATAGTATCATTATGAATTTTTTTTTTTTATTGTTGCTTACATTGTATTATGTAGTACAGTTTTATAGGCGCTGGGGATTCCCCCCACCCCTCCCATACCCTTCCCCCATGGTGGATTCCTCCACCTTGTTGCATAACCATAGTTCAAGTTCAGTTGAGATTCATTGCTTGCAAACACATGCCTAGCATAAAGTTCAGCGTCTTATTGTCCAGATAAGTTCAGTGGCCTCTTGGGGAGACCTTCTATGGTCTGAAGATAGGTCTAACAAAGTAAAGATCCGGTCAGTTAAAAGCCCCAACAAGGCCTCAGTATCAATATACAACATTATGGAATTAATTGACATAGTATTGGGTAAACAATATGTTAAAAATAATGCAAGTTCCATTCTTCGAAAAATGGAGATTAGTCCCAAGCTAGAAGTGATGTTTTAGCAGATGTTCTACTTGCCGTTGGAAATATGCTGTGGGAATTCTTAGACTTCTGGTCCATCTTCAATACATTTACATTGCAGGCATTTTAAGGACTACCTACAATTTCATTTAATGAAGTTCTAAGAATAATTGTGTTGTCCTGATCTTCATCTCAGTTGTATGATATAACATCTTAAGTGCATTGTTAGAACTCTCGGATATTTTAGTTTTCTCTATCCATAATTACCATGGAGACAAGAACTAATTAACTTCATGGGATTATTGTATTAAATGTGTAAGGCATAGGTGAGATGAAATAAAAATAAATTTACTAGGGCATAAAAAAGGTCAAAACTCCCAAACAAAATGGATTAATAAAGAGATCATGAATAAAACTTGTTATTTTAAAAGCTTGGATTCCAATTCATTTTTTGCTTCTAAAAACAATTTAATTCTATGTTTCCATGAAAATTTTAATGTCCTTTTTTCTTTAAATGTTTACTTGATTCATTTTTCATTGCAAAGTCAGATATACAGAGAGGACACGAGACAGAGAGGAAGATCTCCCATTCACTGATTCACTCTTCAAGCAGCTAGAAAGGCCAGAGCTGAACCAATCCAACGCCAGAAGCCAGGAACCTCTTCCAGTTCTCCCATGCAGATGCAGGGTCCCAAGGCTTTGCGCCATCCTCTACTGCTTTCCCAGGGCACAAAAGGGAAGCTAACCGGGACGCGGGGCCTGCGGGATTTGAGTTGGCACACTTATAGGATACCGGCACGAACAAGCCGAGGATTTTACCTGCCTGGCTGCCATCCCAGGCTTGATGTCTTCTTCAAATACAGTACTTGAGAACAAAGAAAATAATCTTTATTTTGTATCATTAAAAGTCATGTCTGGTGGGTCTCAGGAAGGGGGGTCTCATGCCTGGATCCCAGACAGCCGCCATGCGCACATGGTGAGCTGTTCCCAGGCCTGCTGGGCTCCAGGGGCCGCTTCCTTCGGGGTGACTAGACCAAGGGGGGAGGTCTCCGGGACTGTGCAGGTCCAGGACCTACCCGCCACCTTCATTGGGCGGTGAAGGGGATTTGGGGAGGGGCGTGACCTTGGGCCTGGGAATTTAAACCTCCAGCAGCCTCCAGGCAGCTGGTGGGTCTCAGGACTGGGCGTCTCATGCCTGGATCCCAGATAGCCGCCATGTGCACATGGTGAGCTATTCCCGGGCGGCCAGTGTGCCATTTGGTGCCAGGCTCCGCCTGCTGGCCACCCGGCAGGGGAGCTCTGGGGATTTGGTTCCTTGAGTCGTTGCTTAATTAGCTCCAGGTTGAACCCATTGTGCTTCTTGGACCTGAAACAAGCAGTAACTCTTCCTTTGTAAAACTTGTAATCACTAATAATGCTGACCACCAAATACTAGTCCATGCAGAAGCTATGGCTTGGGGCTTGTTCTGCAAAAGTAGTTCCAACAGCTGGCTAATGTGTCAAGTGGTAATGGAACAAAGTAGATCAGGCACGATTGAACAAACCTTAGCCCACAAGTAAAACTAGAAACCAGGAGGGAGCAGAGGTCATGCCGAGCTAGGCTCTTGTACCTACTGGTCTGCAGGAGCCAGGGACGCTAATCCACAGTGTCTAAGTCAGAGTTCGGGACAGGGGAGGGGCTGTGCCAAGCTGAGTCAGAGCATCCACTGGCATGCGAGTGATCTATGGCTGGGAACAGGCCCGGTTGGGGAGCAAAGGGGACAACCCTAGCTGGGCTGAGGTTCCCACCAAGAGGCGAGTGGCGTGGAAGGGGGGCTGCGTTCTGATCAGGAAACAGCTGTAGTCTCCCTTGGCACAAGTGTGGACCGGGCTTGGATGCACCGAACCGGGCCGGACCCCGACTTCCCCTGGTGTCCTGGAGGACCAGGGCAGATGTGGGATGGACTAGGCAAGGTCTCAAACCCCTACTGAGCCATGTGTGAGCCATACGTAGGTATGGACAAACCATGGCTGGGCTGAAACATCCAACAGCAAGAACCAGATTGGGTGGAAGGCCAGTCAGGAAAAGCCACAGTTCCTGCTATGACAGGAGGTGGACTGAGTAGGGTTGGCTCATGGACCCATTGGTAAGCGTGAAACCTGGCATTGGGAGAGGTTCTGATGGAGGAGCCTGGGCAATTCCTCTGGCAGGACACAGACCTGGCAGGTAAGCTCAAGAAACATGATAGGAAACAGCCCAGAAAAGGCCATGGAAAGCTACACACTGGCATACAATTGGCAGAAGTGGGGGCAAGACCAGGCTGAATCTGTCCACGTCATCCACTGGCAAATCCAGGCACCAGTGTGGGTTGACCGAGGTTTGGTCGCAACAAAGATTAGTGCACAATATGGAATGCCAAGGTGAGGTTGCCTGTACCAGAAGGGACCGCAGCGCCCAACCAGACTGAGAACAAGAAAGGAAGTGGACAGAGACGGCAGAGGAATAAGGGAGGGTTCCTTTGCTGGACAGCTACTTCCACAGGAGAGCATAGGCTGGGATGGGGGCAGACCAGACTAGGCAGAGCTACCACACCTGTGTGCCTCATGTGGACTAGATCAGGGAAAAGCCGGGCTGGGCTGATTATTCCTACTGGTGCAAACAGAATTAAAGTGGGCGAGGGTTGTTTGGGTTTAGCCACAGCATCAGCTGGAATCTGGGAGTGGAAGAGGCCTAGAAGGGAAATAGTGGGCTCATCCCTCTTGGGTTACCACTTCCACGGGAGGACATAAAACTAAGATAGCGGCTTGGGGTGGAATGGGGTGTGGGACAGACTGGATTACTGCTACGCTTACTGGCAAACTAGGGTAGGGGGTGGACCTGGTGGGGGTTATTGTGGGTCGCTCCAACTAGGCTGCAGCTCCCACTGGTTTGGTTGAGGGCCAAGTGTGTGCTGGGCAGAACCAGGCTGGACTGCAACACCCATTGGTTCCAGTGGAAGTCGGGAGTGAAAACAGAACCAACCCAGCAATTACAACCACCAGCTGATTGGAGCGATGGACGGTGCCAGGCCCTGTACTTGTTAGCACATACAAGAAGTTTCTTTGGAGATCTTCCTAATCTAAATGCTGGACTCAGAACCCTAACAAAGAAAAGAGAGAAGACAGAACTATGTCAATCAGTGGATTTTTCAAAGACCTCATAGTGCTTGGAGTGGCAAGATTGACAGCGATTCATAACTGTTGCAACATCAAAACCACTTGAGCAAGAACCTCAGAGCATGCCCTACACCCGGGACTTGGGGAGGGTGGGAAATTGGGTGGGCCTTCTCCCTTAATACCCCCCTTTTAAACATGAAGGTAACAATAAAAAAAAAATTTGGTCTTGTTTTTCTGTCTGAAAGTCTTGAAAAAAGAAAGTCCTTGGCCCTGTTTTGTCTTCAGATCATCTCCCTCCCACACACAACCGTTCTTTAATGTTCATTTCAATCAAGATGCTGACCAAGTCAATTGTAAGTTCAGATGCATTGGCCTTATCTCTGCATATCATACAACTGGCAGTACATTTTTGTGCAAAAAATTTGGAATTATTCTGGGAGTCTTCCATTAAGGTTAACTGTTCTTATCAGGAGATGTAGGGAAAGTCATGGTTTGAAGTGTCAGGAAATATTAGCTATTTCTTTTGTACATGTATGTACCTAGGAGCTTTGTAACAAGATGTGTTAAATAATAATGTTTAAAGTATTCTCCTTTTTACTATTTTAAACTTAAAACTGTGCTTTAACCCCATTTCCGAAGACTAAAGAATAATTTATAATGCTGAAAAAAAAAATAAACCACAATGGGACAGAAATGGTGCCATTTGAGATGGATATAATACAGAGAGAGCAGTTGCCCAGTGGGTTTTCAGCAGTAGAAAAGAAAGAACCAAAAAAAAAAAATGTTCCTTGTCACTCCCTGTGGAAAAAATGTTGGATTTTCACACTAACTCCCTTGTCTGCTCGTACAAAGACACAGAAACATCAAACACAGGTGTCCAGCATTTGGCCAGAACTAGAAAGGGCCAGGATACCATGATGTGCAGGCCACACCCACGAAGGCAGGTCAGAAACCTATCCAAATCTCCCTTTTACCACCACCTGCTTCATTCCCAAGAAGATTCCCAAGAAATGGGACATGAGCACCCAGTCCCTTCCCAGGTCTCTCTTCTCCATTGAAAAAAAAATCACTTGAAGACAGCTTCCATAGGAAACTGGCCAGGATTCTTGAGAAGGTCAAAGAATTAAATGAGTGTAGCCTGCACTTAAAAGGAAGGAGAAAAGTAACCACGCATGGAATAGAAGATGGCAGGAACCAGGACAAGAAGGTGGAACCTATTGCCACCAAGAAAGCCAGAAAGTATTCTTCCCAGGAAGAGGCCGGAGCTGCAGCGAGCCTGGCACATGGAACCTTCCCTTTTAACCCCCAACCATCCTCTGCCATTCTTAACCCACCCAACCCCAAAAACACCACATGTCTCTACAATCCAGGTGTTTGTTCATCTTGAACGCAGATTCAAAACCAAAAATACAGACAGAAGCACTGCCCAGGCCAAAGAGGTTGGCAGAGCTGCAAATGTGCCAGCGCTCAGGTTTCATGGAGCCCTCACAGCCCACTGCCATTCAAGACCCAACAGAGGGTGTCCTGTGCCACCTGGGGGCTCTGACAGCAGGGGAACTGGGTGCAGCAGTAGTCCCTGAGCTCCCTATTGAACAGGAAGCACAAGACAGGGTTAATGCTGGCCTGAAGAAGGTGAGCCCCACGAGGCCATCAGCTAGGCCTGGGGGACAGGGCTTCACCAGGACCAGTAGGTAGCTGGCCACAAAGTAGGGGCCCCAGAGAAGCATGAAGCGCAGTGTGATGGCTTAGAACATCCTGCAGAGCCACTTCTCAGTCTTGAACTCCTCCAGCACAAGCAAGAAGTGGATGCCACGGCCAGACTCCGCCACCAGAATGCCCACGAGCACGGGTGGTATAGGTCCAATGCCAAAGTCTATTTTCCAGTTGGCAGCTGCCTGGCCAGTGGTACCAGGCTGTGGTAAGTCCAGACGTGAGTTACAGCGGGTACTAGGCTCTCTGGCCTGATCTTACGGCGGTCATGAATGAAGAAGTGCAGGCAGAGTGAAATGAGATTTGTGGCACCCACCACTGTCCTGAAAAACAGCAGAATGCTAAGCACCAACGATGCTATTGGGCCACTGCTCCAGAGCACACAGTGTGTCATCCTAGTTGCCGCCTGCTCTAGTAAAGGTAGGAAGGCCTTGGCTAGTGCCAGTGCCAGTGCCCAGAAGGTGCACACCAGCATAGTGGTACACGGCCAGCCAGCCAGGCGCTCAGCTTAGAAGTGGTGATGTTTCATGCCCAGGTAGCGGGTGACACCCATGCTGAGCAGTAGGAAAAGCCGCATGGAAGTAGAAGAATCCAATGAGGAAGGAAAGCAGCCTGGTGCCAGTGTGTCCAGCAGCGCCCCCTTGGCAGCCACAGCCCTGCATGCAGCAAGCACAACTGCCAGGAGGCAGGTGAGCATGCCCAGCCTGTCTGCCAGTCACAGGTCCAGCAGCAGGCAGTATGGGGTGTGGTGCAGGCTGTGCTTCTGCATGAGCAGCAGTGCAAACAGCACATGGCCCCACAGGCTCGTGCACAGCAGCAGGCTGAGCGTGGCCAGCTTGAGGCCCAGTACAGTTGACACTGATCCTTTAGCTTGGCCTTGCAATCATGGCCTCTCCTGGTATGTGTAACGCACTGTGGTAACCCCGAACTTGCAGCTCTCTCTGGCTGCCCAGCCTGCACTCAGGTGTCTCTGCTTCTGCCACTGCTGCTGGGCAGGCCCTGTGAGAGCTCCCAGCCTTAGTACCCTGCATGCTCCTTCCCTCCTCCATGCTGCTGCCACTATTGCAGCAGCAGAGCCCCATCACCTCTGCCAGAGTGTGCAGAATGCCACCCAACACCATACTATTCTTACCATCTTCATGTTGTAGTTTTTTTTTTTTTTTGAAGACTGCAAATTCAGCATGACAGAGAGGAGGAAAGACAGGAAGATTTTCCATCCAATGATTCATTGCCCAAGTAACCTCAATGGCCATAGCATGCTTGTCCGAAGCCAAGAGCTTATTAAGGGTCTGCCATGGGCCAGGCGCCATGGTCTAGAGGCTAAAGTCCTGGCCTTGAACTCTCCAGGATCCCATATGGGCACCAGTTCTAATCCCAGCAGCTCTACTTCCCATCCATTTCCCTGCCTGTAGCCAGGGGAAAGCAGTTGAGGACGGCCCAAAGCCTGGGGATCCTGCACCCATGTGGGAGACCTGGAAGAAGTTCCTGGCTCCTGGCTTTGGATTGGCACAATACTAGCAGTTGTGGCCACTTGGGGAGTGAGTCATCAGACAGAAGATCTTCCTCACTGTCTCTGCTCTTCTCTGTATATCTGACTTTGTAATAAAAATAAAATAAATCTTAAAAGCACATGCAAGGCCAGCACTTTAGCTGCTAGACCACTGCGCTGAACCCTCACTTTGTAATCTTTACCATCATTTCCATAGGCTTAGACTTACGGGTAGGCCTTAGGCTTTAGGCTTATACTTACAGGTTTGCCTTAGACCATAGGCTTACTCTCAGGCTTTCGGATTATGGGTAGGCATTATGCCTTAGGCTAAGGCTTCAGTTGATGTGTAGGCCTTAAGTCTTAGGCTTAAGTTTATGTGTAGAGTTTAGTCCACAGTCTTCGGCTTAGGCTTAAGGTTAGGCCTTAGGCTGTAGGCTTAGGTTTACACTTATGGCTAGGCCTTAAACCTTAAGCTTTGAATTATAAGTAGGCTTTAGACCTTAGGCCTTTGGCTTAGGTTTAGGTTTAGGATTAGCCTTGCAGGTAGGCCTTAGGCTTTGGGGGAGGAATTAGGTTTTATCCTTAGTCTAAGAATTATGGGTAGGCCTTAGACCTTAGGCTTATTCATGGGCCTCTGTCCTTAAACCTTAGGCTTAGGTTTAGGGGTAGGCCTTGGGATTTAGACTTAGCCTTTGTTTTAGGCTTACTCATAGGCCTTTGGCCTTAATCCACAGGCTTAGGCTTACTTGTAGGCCTTAGGCCTTAGCCTTAGACTTCAGCTTAGAGGTAGGCCTTAGATCTTAGGCTTAGATGTATATGTAGGCTTTAGGCCTAGGCTTAGGCTTATGGGTAAGCTTTAGGCCTTTTGTCACGCTTATGTTTATGGGTAAGCCTTAGGTTAGGCTTAGGTTTACAGTAGGCCTTAGACTTAGTTTTAGCATTAGGCTTATAGGTTGACCTTTGGTGTTAGGCTTAGGCTGAGCACCTGGGGGAGCGGCCACCTTCTCCTGGCCATCCCGTGGCTGAGGGGCTTATTGTGGGTCACTCCAACTTGGCTGCAGCTCCCACTGCTTTGTGTGAGGGCTGAGTGTATGTTGCTGAAAATCACACTGGACTGCAACACCCATTGGTTCCAGTGGAAGACAGGGCTGGAAATAGAACTGACACTTAAAACTATCAGCATATCCATAAGCTGACTGAGGCAATGGAATCAGATTGTCCCCATATTGGCAGGCACACAGAAGAATTTGGACTGGGTATCACCTCAGACAAAGGTTTTTTTTTTTTTTTTTTTTGATCTCCCAATCGAACTCCCGGACTCGGAACTCTAACCATGAAGCAAAATACAGGTTCCATGTTCTGCCATGGAGTGCAAGCGCCAGAGCCGAGACTCCTCAGAGGCTCAGACGGAGCAGTAGAAAGCACAACCAGGTGCACATGGAGATATGGCAGTCTTTTGGAACCTGCAAGAGGACTTCTGGTACCACAACATGGGATGGAGGACAGAACAAATCATTTAACCACACCAGTCATGTGCTGGCAGTGAAAATCTGGGCAAACAGAGACTCTAAAGTGGACTATGTCAACCAGTGGATTATAGTGACCTCATCTTGCTTGAAATGGCAAGATTGGCAGCAATTCATAACTGCTGAACTATTGAAAAAACTGGAGCAAGCCCCTTGGAGCATGCCCCACATCAGGGACCTGGGATGGGTGGGAGACTGGGTGGGGCTTCTCCCTTTTTCTCCCCCTTTGCCCCTGATACAGGAAAAATAAATGTGGAAATAAGAGTCTTATAAACATCCCTGTAGCCTTTGAATCTTTGTGCCCTAGTTAACCATATAAAGATTGTCCAAAATTAAGAAAAAAAAAAACTAAAAAAAATAAAATAAAATAAATAAAAATCACTAGCTGTTGAAAAAAAAAAAAAAAAGACCCTGCCTGGACTGGACATGACAGTGACCGGAGTCCCTGCATGGACACGAACCCAGGAGCCGGGGACAAGCATTAGCATGACCCAGGAATGTGGTCCCTGAGTGGACACGATCTGAACACAGGAGACAGAGGTGGACACAATCGAGGAGGTGGGCCAGACATGGGCATGGCACAGGAGTTTAGGCCCTTCATGGACACGACCTAGGAAGTGGGCCAGGAGCCTCTGGACACTGTGCATGCGGGGCAACAGTGACACCGGAGCCCAGCCTGGACCCAGATCATCTACTAACCACCAACCCGCTGGTGGCCATGGCACTTGCTCAGCCTGCCCCCTGGCCTCCCGCTCCCTCAGGCTGAGTCTGCCGGGTCTTCAGACTGGACAATGGCCCCACCACCTTGGCCTCCTACCTGCTGGCCTGGGAGACCATAAACTGTCCACTCCATGACTCCTGCCTTGGAAGTGACCTAGGTCAGGCTGCAGTGGAGAGTGTGCCCCCTGGAGGCCTGGGGGAGAGGTGCAGGACTCCAAGATGTCCCTGAGGACCCTGTTTTATTTTCATTACAAATTCAGATATACAGAGAGGAGGAGAGACAGAGAGGATGATTTTCTGTCCGATATTTCACTCCCCAAGTGACCTGAACAGCCAGTGCTGCGCAGATCCAAAGCCAGGAGCCAGGAACTTCCTCCAGGTCTTCCACATGGGTGCAGGGTCCCATCTTCGGGCTGTCCTCAACTGCTTTTCCAGGCAACAAGCAGGGAGCTGAATGGAAATTGGGGCCACCAGGATTGGAAGCAGTGCCAATATTGGATCCTGGTGCGTGAAAGGCGAGAACTATAACCTCTATGCTATCACGCTGGGCCCAGAAGTATTGTGACAGGTGTCTGAGGGGTTCCTGCAAGAAGAAATGACCATGGGCTTGCTTTAGCAAATAGCCCATCTTGAAGCATATTTTGGGTTGTTCATTTTTTAGCCTGTGGCCCATATAAGTATTTTTAGCTCTATGAGGTTATAGGTTTGTCTAAATGTATATTAACCAGACCAGAGAAAATTTTCTTCTTGGTTAATGAACTGGAAGACTCTTCTGAAAGGTGCCTGCTAATCTGTCAGCAACTCCTCCCTTCTTCCCTGCAGGAACCCCATTTTTAATCATCTTCCCTGGCACTTAGCATTTCTGCTTTCAGAATTGCCTTCATCTCCCAGGTGTTCCTAGTGATCACCTGACCTTGATGGCCAAAGGCTGTTCTGTGACCAGAGCACTGGTGAATAGATTCAGTTATCCCACTGTGTGTTCAAGGACTCACTCCCAGATTAAGACTATGTCAAGAATTAGAGGACAAATCTGTGTTCCAGCTCTTACTTTTCCTGAGAGAGGGCATGCTGCTTCTGTACCGGCTGTTTGCAGAAGCAGAGCTGATGGTGACTTAGGAATGGTAGCATTCCATCTGGGGTGCACAGTACCCTAAGGAAGGGGTTTGTGTTGCGGAGTGCAAGAGCAATAACACTGACCCAAGTGTAGGATGTTAGAAGAGTCTTGATTTCCCAAGCTTGGTGACAGCAGCTCCTGCTACACTCCAGCAGCCACTTCACCAAGCTGCTAAAATCAGGCTTTTTAAGCTTTCCTCCTCAGGTCAGAGTGAGAGCAATGCAGGAGACACAAAGTTTCAGGCCAGCAGGGAGTTACCAGAGCCCAAAGTTACAATGCAGTAACCTACAGGAGGCAGGAGGGGCCAGGTTTCTGGGCCCTGTGCAGTGTCAATTAACCTGACGAGCAGGTGCCATCAGTGGTGTCGCCCCATTACAGTTTGCTTACTGTGCCTTCAGTGGACTTGGGCCTGTACACCTACTCATTAGTGTGTCTGATTTAGGGTCTCTGGATACATTAGTGCAGGTTAGAACTCATCTGTCCAATGCCAGCCTTGCTCAGAGAATTACCTGGTTGGCTTCCAACTCTTGCTTCAGGGGTTGTCCTTCAGGAATCCAGATGCATGTGAACTTGGAGTTTGGTGTTTACTTATTTATTTATTTATTTTGTGCTTGGGCAGGCAGCTATGTGTGGAAATTGCTTTGGCATATGAAGGAGTTGTGAGATCCTAACATGTAACAGAGTGTGAATTTCCCAAGATGAGTTGGGGTTCCTAACTAACACCACTGGGAGAGGAACTCAAATCCTTTTGTTCCTCAGACTTTCTCACCAAACTCTCCACTTTCTGTTTTTCTAATATCTGCAAACTCCACCTACTTAGAATGCCGTCAGCACTTTAGTAGAGGGACAAACGTGATGATTTCAGAGCAGAAAGAGGCCAAAATACTGCAGTGTTGAGGAGGCTGGATTTAGACAAGTGATGTTTATACACACATCCAAATTAGAAGAGAAAACATATTTTCTTAGATTTCAAACACTGAACTTGATGTAAAGCAAAAATAAAAACAAAACAAAACAAAAAAACTGCTACAAAATTGAACGCAAAACAACAGAAAAACAAAACATGAGAAACAAGATTGAAAGCATTGAGACGATCCAGGATGAGCTGAGCCGCTGATGAGCAAAGCCCGCATTCTTCACCATGAAGCCGGGATATTCACAGTGTGCTAAATCCCACTGCCCGACAGTCAATACAAAGGCCTGAAAATCCCAGGAAGCAAGACACTGTTCCCCACATGCAGAAGAATGATTGGTGAGTGCATTCAGCTCCATGAATGTGAGAGATAATAGGCAGAATTGGACACAGTAATGGCTAAACCAGTAGGTACAACTGTTTCATAGAAAGTAAACATGTAATGAAACAGAAACTTAGAAACAGATTAACCTGGGCTGTCGGGCTGTTGGCTGTCCCAGTAGCCTAGAAAGAGCTAAAGTCCTTGCTTGAAAGCACCTAGATACTAGATGGGAGCCGCTTCTAATTCCAGTGGCTCCACTTCCCATCCAGCTCTCTGCTTGTGGCCTGGAAAAGCAGTCAACCATGGCCCAAAGCCCTGGGACCCTGCAACCACATGGGAGACCTGTAAGAGGCTACTGGCACCTGGCTTCTGATCAGCTCAGCTCAGGCCATTGCAAACACTTGAGGAGTGAATCAGTGGCTGAAAATTCTTCCACTCTGTCTTTCCTCCTCTGACTATATCTGACATTCCAAAGAAAATCAATCAATCTTACAAAAAAAAATAAAAGAAAGAAACACAGACTTGACATGAAGAGTTCCCTGGAAGCGATGAACTCAAATTAGAGTTTGGAAAAGATATGTGAACTTTAACAGGGAAGCTTTAAGAGTGTTGCTTGTGGCTACTGTCCTCATCTTGCACACAGCGGGATCCCATATGGGTGCCAGTTCTAATCCTGGTGGCCCTGCTTCCCATCCAGCTCCCTGCCTGTGGCCTGGGAAATCAGTTGAGGGCAGTCCAAAGCCTTGGGACTCTGCATCCATGTCGGAGACCCGAAAAGGCCCCTGAAGCCTGGTTTCGATGGGCACAGCTCCAGGAGTTTTGGCCACGTGGGTGGGGGGAGTGAATCAATGGATGCAAGATCTCTCTCTCTGTCTCTCCTCTCTGTAAATCTGACTTTCCAATAAATTTTTTTTAAATTAATAAAATTTATTTTTATATTCTTTACATACTTAGTTAGAGTAAGAAGGTTCAAGGGCTACAGGAAAGTGGATAATACTAGTATGTTTTCCATATTGTTACCTTCATGTTTAAAAGGGGGGTATTAAGGGAGAAGGCCCACCCAATTTCCCACCCTCCCCAAGTCCCGGGTGTAGGGCATGCTCTGAGGTTCTTGCTCAAGTGGTTTTGATGTTGCAACAGTTATGAATCGCTGTCAATCTTGCCACTCCAAGCACTATGAGGTCTTTGAAAAATCCACTGATTGACATAGTCCATCATAGCTGAGATGGTTGGTTGACATAGTTCTGTCTTCTCTCTTTTCTTTGTTAGGGTTCTGAGTCCAGCATTTAGATTAGGAAGATCTCCAAAGAAACTTCTTGTATGTGCTAACAAGTACAGGGCCAGGCACCGTCCATCGCTCCAATCAGCTGGTGGTTGTAATTGCTGGGTTGGTTCTGTTTTCACTCCCGACTTCCACTGGAACCAATGGGTGTTGCAGTCCAGCCTGGTTCTGCCCCGCACACACTTGGCCCTCAACCAAACCAGTGGGAGCTGCAGCCTAGTTGGAGCGACCCACAATAACCCCCACCAGGACCGCCCCTACCCTAGTTTGCCAGTAAGTGTAGCAGTAATCCAGTCTGCCCAACACCCCATTCCACCCCAGCCACTGTTTAGTTTTATGTCCTCCCGTGGAAGTGGTAACCCAAGAGGGATGAGCCCACTATTACCCTCCCAGGCCTCTCCCACTCCCAGATTCCAGTTACTGCTGCCCAAACAACCCTCGCCCACTTTAATTCTGTTTGCACCAGTAGGAATAATCAGCCCAGCCCGGCTTTTCCCTGATCTAGTCCACATGAGGCACACAGGTGTGGTAGCTCTGCCTAGTCTGGTCTGCCCCCATCCCAGCCCATGCTCTCCTGCGGAAGTAGCTATCCTGCAAAGGAACCCTCCCTTATTCCCCTGCTGGCTCTGCCTACTTCCTTTCTTGTTCTCAGTCTGGTTGGGCGCTGCGGTCCCTTCTGGTACAGGCAACCTCACCTCGGCATTCCATATTGTGCACTAGTCTTTGTTGCGACCGAACCTGGGTCGACCCACACTGGTGCCTGCATTTGCCAGTGGATGACGTGGACAGATTCAGCCTGGTCTTGCCCCCACGTCTGCCAAGTGTATGCCAGTGGGTAGCTTTCCATGGCCATTTCTGGGCTGTTTCCTATCATGTTTCTTGCGCTGACCTGCCGGGTCTGTGTCCTGCCAGAGGAGTTGCCCAGGCTCCTCCATCAGAACCTCTCCCAATGCCAGGTTACACGCTTACCAGTGGGTCCATGAGCCAATCCTACTCAGTCCACCTCCTGTCATAGCAGGAACTATGGCTTTTCCTGACTGGCCTTCCACCCAATCTGGTTCTTGCTGTTGGATGTTCCAGCCCAGCCATGGTTTGTCCATACCTACGTATGGCTCACACATGGCTCAGTAGGGGTTTGAGACCTTGCCTAGTCTATCACACATCTGCCCTGGTCCTCCAGAACACCAGGGGGAGTCGGGGTCCAGCCCGGTTCGGTGCATCCAATCCCAGTCCACACTTGTGCCAAGGGAGACTACAACTGTATCCAGATCAGAACGCAGCCCCCCTTCCACGCCACTCGCCTCTTTGTGGGAACCTCAGCCCAGCTAGGGTTGTCCCCTTTGCTCCCCAACCGGGTCTGTTCCCAGCCATAGATCACTCGCATGCCAGTGGTTGCTCTGACTCAGCTTAGCACAGCTCCTCACCTGTGCCGACCTCTGCCTTAGACACTGTGGCTTCGTGTCCCTGGCTCCTGCAGACCAGTAGGTACAAGAGCCTAGCTTGGCATGACCTTTGCTCCCTCCTGGTTTCTAGTTTTGCTTGTGGGCTAAGGTTTGCTCCTTCGTACCAGATCTACTCTGTTCCCCACCAGTTGACACATTAGCCAGCTGTTGGAGCTACTTTTGCAGGACAAGCCCCAAGCCCAGGCTTCTGCATGGCCTGGTATTTGGTGCCCAGCATTATTAGTGATTACAACTTTTACAAAGAAAGAGTTACTGCCTGTTTCAGGTCCGAGAATCACAATGGGCTCAACCTGGAGCTAATTAAGCAGCGACTGAAAGAACCAAATCCCCAGAGCTCCCCAGCCGGGTGGCCAGCAGGCGGAGCCTGGCGCCAATGGCGCACTGGCCTCCCGGACACGGCTCACCATGTGCCCATGGTGGCCGTCCGGAATCCAGGCATGAGACGCCCAGTCCTGAGACCCACCAGCTGCCAGGAGGCTGCTGGAGGTTTAAATTTCCAGGCCTAAGGTCGCGCCCCTCCCAAATCCCCTTCACCGCCCAATGAGGGCAGTGGCTGGGTGCCGGACCTGCCCGGTCCCAGAGGCCTCCCCCCTCGGTCTACTCACCCCAAAGGAAGCAGCCTCTGGAGCCCAGCAGGCCCGGACACGGCTCACCATGTGCCCATGGCGGCCGTCCGGAATCCAGGCATGAGACGCCCAGTCCTGAGACCCAACAGCTGCCAGGAGGCTGCTGGAGGTTTAAATTCCCAGGCCTAAGGTCGCGCCCCTCCCAAATCCCCTTCACCACCCAATGAGGGCGGTGTCTGGGTGCCGGACCTGCCCGGTCCCAGAGGCCTCCCCCCTTGGGAAAAAGGAAAAAAAAAAAACCACTGTGGAGCATTGTTTCCTGGGGAACATCAAGAGAGCAATATAACCCCGAGAAGGGATACAAACCCAAGAAGGAAGCAAATGTGATGTGAACATATATTATTTTTGGAGTTTCAATGGCTGCCAAATCCTAAAATTTGAGGATAATTTTAAATCTACAGGATGAAAATACTCAATAAATTCCTAGTTCATCTCTCTCTCTTTCTCCCTCCCTCTGTCTCATACACACAAGCACACACCATACAGAAAAACAAAAAGTCACATATTATTACAATTACCTAAAGTCAACAGTGACGAACTTTAATAAGGGCAAGTATTTGACAAAAGAGTTAAAATTCTATATGTATTAGTAGAGTGGACTCTGATCCTGGTACTTGGATAAAACAATTTCAAGGCTTTTGAGTAAAAGTTCAATAGTAGGATTACATGACTATGTTAAGTATCTTTTCTAGTTTTTAAATTAAGTTCCAAATTTTTCCACAATAACTAAACCAATTGATATTTCCATCAATAGTATGTAAAGTTTGCTTCTTAGCAAAATCCTCACCAGCGTATGTTACTACTACCTATATTGTTCTTCACAGTGAGAAAGTGTATTTACAAGTTGAGAAAGTCAGACACACAAAAACATCCTAGAAGATTTTATTCTGTACTTGTGATCAATATATGTAGTAACTCAGCACTATTTATTTTCATCTAACCGTGCTAGAACCTCAGAAATATTTTATCCTATGTATATGCAACCTATTACTCATGAATCTATTTGATCATTTCCTCCCTCCCGACTTTCCGAGGTAACATTTTTGAGGATTTTGTTATTTTCATTCTTCTGTGCTTACCCAATTTCAAGAACATAGTTCCCTCTGGGTGCATCAATTTTATTGCAAATAATAAGGCTGCTTTTTTATGGCTGAATAGTATTCCACAATAGAAATTATATAAAATATGGGGTAATATTATATAACTCACATATATTATTATACACAATTACACATGAATATGTAATACAGTTCTATATAATAGAGTATACAATATAATCATCATTATGTAATTAATATAATATATTATTAACAGGTAACAATAATATTGTTAGCAGATAAATTTTATTTCCCTTCAGTTTATACGTTGATGGTGATTTTGGGGAGATCAACCCGAGTGTAAGCCTAATCCTCATTTGCATTGTGTCATATCCTTGCTTTTGAGAGACTGACACATGCAATTTTCTTATGTGCAAGGAATAGTTTTCTTTGCTTAATTCAATCTGTCTGCTACAAGTCCTTATGTCAAAACAAGGCCTGAAAAATAAGTTCACAATAGAGTTACATTTGGACAAATCAAGTCAACATAAGCAATCACCTGTGGCAGCCCTCTATCCCTTTAAATACTGGCTGAGCCCCCTGGGCTGAGTGATGTCACCAGGACATCCTAGAATTCCGAGGTCTTCGTTGTGATTTGAATCATAACAGTCCTGCTGCCATACTGCGTATCAGGCAGGACAGTGCTTGGGAGCCACGAACGTCTCCTGTGATTTGGTGTCCTTGGATTTTCATATTCAGTCTTTTCTTGATACCACCAACTACCTGACAGTAGAGTTACAGGTAGAAAGCTTAGCCTTTGAACCATGGAGCAGAGAGAGAAAAGGAAACATCTGGAGCGTGAGTACACTCCTCCAGCTGTAAAGAAATCAAGAGGTATGTGGAGAAGATCCTTGGGAATGTGGAAACCAAGAATGCCCTCCGCCGTCAGGAAGAGTAGGTCCCTAGTAGTAGTGGAGAAGATAGTTAAGGCAGGTGACTGGGACAGTGAAGTGAGGAAACAGGGAGTGAGGAGGAGTTGTCTATTCGTGGCTCTTTCTGAGGGCCCAGTTTGCTTTCAGGTGTCCCAGGTACAAGGTCTATGTTGTTTACACAAAGTTCAGCCTGGCCCGAGTTTGGCCATTGGCAGCCAATTGGGGAGTGAACTGATGGATTAACGATCATCTTTTTCTTTGTAACTCTGATTTCAAGATCAATATTTTTCAGATGGTTATGGATAAGTACAAGCATATAAAATGTATTCCTTACTAAGGCGTAAGAAAGATGTTCAAGCATGAACATAAACTCATAAAGAATTGTTTCTTTACTAAGGGATAAAAACAAATTATTTGCTTTAGTCTGTGCAAATGTAAATTGGATGTTTTAGGTTAATGTAAGACATAAAATAGGGTAAGGCCAGTACGCTGGCTCCGTGGATAAATCCTCACCATGTAAACATTATGATCCCTTATTGGTGCTGGTTTGTCTCCTGGCTGTTCCACCTCCCATTTTGGCTTCCTTTTTGTGGCCTGGGACTGTAGTGTAGGATAACCCAAAGACTTGGGACCCATATGGGAGACCTGGAAAAAGCTCCTGGGTTCAGATCAGCTCAGTCCTGGCTGTTGTTGCCACTTGGGGAATGTAACAGTACTTGGAAGATCTTTTTGTCTCTCCTCTCTGTGGATCTGTCCTTCCAATAAGGGTGAATAAATCTTAAATAAAACAGGAAACAAACATACATAGTCCCATTTAGACACATTGATTACATGGGAAGTGGGGTTTGACTAGGGAAATATAGGCAATTGGCAGTTATGGTTACCATGGAACCTAACCAAAAAATAAACAACTCATTAGACAGGGCAAATGCTCAGTAGGGGGAGTTGCAGACTGAAGCCAACTGCAACATTCAAAATTCTAATTCATATCACATAGGAGTATTTGATATTTTCAACAAAATTTTAGGTTTTCCATATTCTGATGCTCACTTTGAGAGGGTATCAAGAGTGAATGAGTTTATTTCAACTTCACTAAGATTAGCGCATATTAAAAGATGTCATTGAGTGTAAACAATGAGACCTGTAGAGCAAGGGTCATAACTTAGATGCTGTACACACAACTATACATGCATAAGATGCATGAGTAAGAGGGACAGAAGTGTGATATTGAATATATTTGTTTACATGCTGTCTACCCATTGTGATTATTTGACTCTCAAAAATGCCATTAGAAATTAGGCAATGATGATTTATACATGATTGATCTATTTTTTTCTGTATAAGAATTCAGGGTTTATGTGCGGGTCAAGTGGGCACATTTCCTCCATATGATACTTTATAAGCCATCAGAGCTGAGTCACTCCAACATCCCAAAACAGGAGAAATGCTTCTGTAATAGGAGTGCTAAGGTTTTCAACAGTATATACACTTTATTTTCTGAACTAATAGGCATGCCTGTTCTCAACATTTAGCATGTGATAATCAGAATATGTATAAGTTCAAGAAATGAAACAAACATATTGTTCATCGAATGACTGTTATTCCATTCTCCATCAATCACAGATTTACAGAAGAGGGAGTCACCACCTGGGAGCGTTTTGGATGACAAGATCCTGGTCCAAGAGGAAGAAGATCCATCTGGCAAGTTGCAGTGCTACACCCATGACTCCAGTGTGTGCACGCCTTATGATGTTGGTAAGGAGGCAGGATGCTCAGATAAATCAGGGCAACGGGAGGGAGAGCAGATCTGTAGCCACTAAGTTGATCAACATTTCTCAGAGAAACTCAATGACAGCAATATATGTATAAGGTGCAGTTTCCAAGATGAACTGTAGTACTGTCAAGAGAGGTTATCTACATTTTTAAAGATTAAGGTGACGAGAAAAATGTAGAACCATTAGTGGAGTAAATCTGTTCAGCAAAAACACATTCAGAGGAATGAAGACCAGGAACCAACTCTGTGCAAAGAGCTTAGTAGGTATGAGATTGAATACTAAAACACCTCTACAAATAAGTGCTCTTGTACTGACAATAGTAGAGTAAATAAAAAGCAATGTGTGCACTTGGTCATCAAGTTCAAGTGAACTACATAGCCCAACCATGATTGGCTTCACTTTCCCTCAAATATGTGCAACTGCTTCCCAAAGAAAGGCTAATATTGATGTCTTGAGGGAAGGACAAATAGGGGCCATTCCTCTAGGAATAGGACACAGCCCCTCAGTACAGAGTCACCACATTTGATGTGATCGTAACCTCCCCAGCAAACTGAACACCTGCCCACATGTTCTACTGCTTCTCCCCAGGAACCCAATTTCTCCTCCTGTTAATTTGCTCTTTCAAATTAAGTAGGAGTAATTACTACAAAGCGTGTACTCCATGGCTTTCCCATACACCATTTCTCCCAAGGAAAAGGAAGCTCATCATGGATATCAGACTTTATTAACTGACTTCATCTTCTGTTTGGGCAAGCTTCCCACTTTTCAATATTCTGTCAACATCCTCAGCAATGTCACATAACAGATACTCAATCTTACGGATGTCTACCACATACACAATTTTAACAACTTCTCTATCGGTAGCAATTTGCAATATGGTTCAGCTAAGTGTGAGAGCAAGTCCCATGATGGGTGGTGGACAGGGAGGAGACAGTAATGCCTGAAGCAAAACAGCCACTTAGTATGCTCCTTTTAGAATAGACACAGTTAAGCCATGACACAATGTGTTTTCTTGAAATTTCCTTCTCAGACTTCCAGCTGCTTCCACAAGATGTGCCTGAGCCATGTGAGGTCGTGGAGATTGAAACCCGCAGCCAGGCACCAGGAGACAGTGATTCCAGCTCCAAATCAGTCTCCTCTTCAAGCACATCCAGAAATTCTGATGAAGAAGGTAAGGCAGATGCAAATGGAATGTCTGAACAAACATAGGCTATTCAGTTAATATCCTGGACACCCCCTAATTACCTCACACTTACTTCAGTTACACAAAAGAACTTCAAGAAAGAGTAAGACTGAAGCCTTGGGGTGGGACAAACAGACAATGTGTTCCCAAGAAAGAGCACAGTCCTTCAGCACAGCATTGTCCCAAGTGAGCACTGGGAGAGCTGGCTGCATTGGCTGAGAGTGCCGACAGGTGTATGGAAACTTGGCTGGAATTTCCCCATGCAGACTGGCACACACTCATGTTCAGAGATCTCTACAGGCCTCTTCAGCTCAGACCAAGATGACGATTTCTCCTTTCCTTTAGCTGTTCTTTTCATGACACTTCTCATGCCCTGCGACTCTTATTCTTTCTGTAGACTCATGTACTCATGGGTACATCTTATATAATCCCCCTTGCAAACAGAATTTCAGGCCTAACCTGTTACTGACTAATCCCTTGAATACCTTTCACACACTCACAGGACACCTATCTTAACCAGCCCTGGGACTAGACGAAATTAAGGAAAACACTTGCAATTTGAGAGAATTAAGTTTCTGAGGTAGCCTTTCTCTTATGTCGCCACATTCACAATATCTGCAGGCTTTCAGAGCTGCATGACTTGAGAGTCATGTGTACTTCCTATGACACTGTCTACTCTCGCAGACAGCAGCAAAGCTAGCAACCATGTCTGTTCTTGCTCAGCTGTGCTGCACATTAAACAGTGCACACACATACACACACTACCATTTACTAACACTAGAAAAATATACTGAGTTTGTACAAGATCACAGAATCATCTCTAGCAGATATACCATGTCCCTATTGTCACATACAAGTCTTACCAATTCCATTCCATACAGGACGTATCATTTGAAGACACCTATAAGTGTAGAATCACATTTGTGCACGCACCCATCACACCCATCCCATGCACAGGGATACTCAGAGTGCCCCAGAAACACTACATCTTTATGCAAACTTAATCACATTTTCTAATGGTTGAAACTTTCCTTCTTAGAAATGCATCAAAGCCAGAAGGAAGATCTCGGTGTTAGACCCTCTGACAAGCCTTTACCCCAGGATGTGGGACAGAAGAGCTCCACTACCTGGAATGATATGTGCTTTCATTTGCACTTAGCCAATGAGCCCTGCTCAGATGCATTACATATGAGAAAGGAGCGGGCCATGAAAATCTATTACATGTATGTCAAAAGGCAGAGAGAGGCCAACACTGTATATAACACACAGGAAGGCTTGTTGCCTCCCAAGAAGAGGGCAAGAGTGCAAGAACTGAGCTGCATTGGCAAAGTCCCTTCGGAGGCCAGCTCTTCTTCTGTGCTTACAGAAGATATGATCATCGACAATGAGGCCAGCTGTGACACCACAGATGAAGATGATTTCAAGGCTGAGGGCCCAGCAGAGCCTCTAGCCCTGGAGGAGAAGCCCAAAATAAAGACACCTGAGTGGCTCTTGTGGCCAGAGCATGGCTTTCAATGCATGGCCTGCTGCCGAGTGTTCCCCAGCCTGGACATCCTGGAGGAACATGTAAAGAATGGAATCAAGGAGGGCTTCAGTTGCCGCATTTTTCATCTGGCCTTTGCCTGGATGAAATCAAAAAAAGAATAAACAAGAAGGCAAAGAAAAGGAGAACACAGAAAAACCAGGCAGAGTACACCTATGTATGCAAGGCAGAAATGTTTATACATGAGGAAAACATCAAGCAAATAAGCAAAGTGCTTTCAGCCTGTGAGAAAGAGGACAGGCAGTAGCCTCACTGTGCTGACACAGCTGCATCCACTTCAAGCAGCTGGAAGACCTGCTTTTCATTGCACAAACCTACCAGCTAGTGACCCACAGGACCATGGAACACTGGCAGATGCCATGTGCAATTCTCTACAGAGAGAAAGAAAGGTAGGCAGACCCTAACATCAAGACACTATGCCCTCCCAGCAGTAACAAACACCCTGATGTTACCACCAGCCCAGGTGAGAGGAAACTCACACTCTGGAAGCACAGACCGCTGTCATCTGCAATTAAAACAGTTCACAGGTAGGAAAGCATCCCCAAATACTCAGCAGTCATGGTTTGAGACAAGTGGGATCAGTAGGATATCTGCTTGGTTGACAACACTAGAGCCAGTGTCCTGTCCAGGTCCTGCCAGGGAGTTGCAGCAAAGGCTATTTTAGCAGCTCAGCGAAACAGAGCAGCCTGCACTCTCTTTCTTAAATGAGGCAATATTTGGAGTAGTCACACCTGCTTTAGCAACAGTCCTTGGCTCAATTCTGTGAAGAGCAAGACAGACGAGAGGGCTCTCTGACCCTGAGGAAGCGTGCATGTGTGCACCAAGGATGGGGCAACCCCTTTCCTGAAGGTAAGGCCTCAGGCTCTGTTCTCAGATGTTCATGCCCAGGAGCAGCTGAATAAGAAACTACGACCCCTTCAAGACCCAACACAAGTAGGATCTTTATTTGTTTCTTGGAGAAACTTTCCATGACATAAGCTAAGATTGAGGAATGAAGCTTCTTTCCTCAGGGTGGGCAGGGGTCAGAGGACAGAGAGGCACAGGGGCTCTTTGCCAGGCAGCTTTGTTCATGATTTTCATCCTGGGGGTGGGGGCACATGTATTCATCCTCACAATGCTTATAGATACTTTCTGTTACAGAATGAAGTATTCTGTCATGAAACAGCAGCGAAGACACTTGGAATGCAAACACCACTGCAAAGAGTTTGCAAAACCAGCTTTGTACTGCAACAAATGTGTATTGGGTTAGCTGGTTGTCAAACAAGGAGCTTTTGATCCATATTCTGAATGCTGTTGATAGAATGGGGAAAAAGAGTCTTGAATTCCTTGATCATGCTGGGGATTCTGAAAGAGACTAAGTCCTAGTCATGTCAATATCTTAGACTGCCTTCCTCAGAGAACTGATAGTCTTCTTTGTTTTGATTTTCTTGTAGTGCCACAGGTTCACTGGCCTGCATCAAAGGTGACTGTTACTACCTAAGACAGCCTTCTTCACACCCTGACAGCATCACGTGAGGACTGCTCTCCAGAAAGAAGCGAAAGATCCTTCTCAGCAACTCCCCAATTCATTGGTGAAACTCTGGTGCCAACAGGAAGGAGAATATCCAGGCATTAGAAGCCCCTAGGTACTGTGAAAATACATCCTCCTGAGGTATCTGCCTGCCAACCCCTCAGGAGGCCATGGCACAACTGATGACATCTTAGAGACTGTCTTGTGGAGACACACCAGGACACATAGGACATAGATGAAGATCATGGGAAGTGAACTTTACATTTGCAGAATCCTGGTAACAGCTCAGCAGGAATTTGGGATGGAGATTGCTCACCTCACTGAACATTTAGGATATCCTTGTTTATCTTCCCATTGAGCCCTCTACCTTAAGACCATTTCATTTCATGTGCGCTTGAACATCTGGTGCAAAAGCTCATGCCCCAGAACAGACACTGCTCTCTGTCCTCACCCTCACTACCTCTCCTTCTGCCCTCACCCGCAGGCACACCACTATGTGCTTGATGCAGAAAGCAAAATCATCTAGGACCTGAAGGATGCAAACTGTAACATCCAATCACTGAGTTCCATTTACTCTTTGTGTTCTTCAGCAACAATTTGATACATGCTTCTGCATCCTTTTTAGCACAGACCTTATCTCACATTCCTCCTAATATTCTTATCGGTACATTATCTGGCCAAGGACCAAGATTTATTATCAGAAGAGGGAAATCAGATGCTATATGGATGAAACCAAAAGCAACTGGCACCAAGTCCTTGGTTCTTCTGAGCAATGCACACATAGGGGAACAAGTGCTGCTTCTGCACTCGTAATGGAAGGATGGAACACATCATCAACCACTCAGGACACTGAAATCTATGGCTCTCTCTCCTTTCTTTAAACTGTTCTTTTCATGACACTTCTCATGCCCTGTGCCTCTTTTCCTTTCTGTAGACTCATTACATGGGAACATCTTATAACATCCCCCTTGCAAACAGAATTTCAGGCCTAACCTGTTACTGACTAATCCCTTGAATACCTTTCACACACTCACAGGACACCTATCTTAACCAGCCCTGGGACTAGACGAAATTAAGGAAAACACTTGCAATTTGAGAGAATTAAGTTTCTGAGGTAGCCTTTCTCTTATGTCGCCACATTCACAATATCTGCAGGCTTTCAGAGCTGCATGACTTGAGAGTCATGTGTACTTCCTATGACACTCTGTCTACTCTCGCAGACAGCAGCAAAGCTAGCAACCATGCCTGTTCTTGCTCAGCTGTGCTGCACATTAAACAGTGCACACACACCCACACACACACACGACACTACCATTTACTAACACTAGAAAAATATACCACGTGTGTACAAGATCACAGAATCATCTCTAGCAAATATACCATGCCCCTATTGTCACATACAAGTCTTACCAATTCCATTTCATACAGGACATATCATTTGAAAACGCAAGTGAAGCAGCACATTTGTGATTATCAGAAGAGGGAAATCAGATGCTATATGGGTGGGACCAAAAGCAACTACAAACTACTCCTTGGCTCTCCTGAGCAACACACACGTAGGTGAACAGGTGCTGCTTCTGCAGTCACAGTGGATGGAACTCAAATCTAAGTCCAAGCATGTGTCCCTCCAACCACGTTTCCATTTCAAGCTCAGACACCTAGGATTGCAAAAGCTAAATATCTTTTTTTTTTTTGGAATATCTCATTGCATGTTTCATTTGTTCGCTATTTCTTATTTCACTCTGTGTTCACAAACAAAAAGTGCCAATTCTCACCTGCACAAAGCTATAGAATGGACTAGAAATGGTAATAACTTAGCTTTCAAATGATGGTTTAGCTTTTACCCTTTTAAAATTAGTAAAGATTGAGACTGGCAGATGGGCATCTGTGGGGATACATACATTTGGTTATCTTGAATTGACTGATCATGTGTTCCTTCCTTCTTTCCTCATATTTGTGTGTATGAGAAGAGTAAATGAACCCGTGTGTGAGAGCTCATCAGGGATGAGAGGTGGACTGCTCTTGCTTTTGCTTTTGTCTGCCTACTGGCTTTCCCCTCTTCTTTCATACAAATACCTCCACTGCAGCTCTGTGCATGGGCAAGTGAGCCGTCCAAATAGTGAGGTCGTTCTCCACTTGGCTACTGGGACTGACCTAGAGGTAAACGTCTGTCTGTGTCAGACCAATCCAAGCTGTATAGTGACATTCAGAAAAAAAAAATTACTACATCTATAAAAGCCAAAAAAAAAAAAAAAAAAAAAACCAACCACAGAACAAGCAGTCCTGCTGAGGCTGTGTACTTTTGCTTTGGGTTACCTTTAGTCTCTGAGTTTCATGGTTCTCTGAACTTGAGTCAACCCTCTTTTCTCATTTGCCTGGATATGATAACTGCTGCTGCATTTTGCTAACCATCCTACTAAACATCTATGTTGGACCAATCTATACTACATCTTTTAAGACACAGAGGAGAGAGAGAGATTTTGCTGGTTTTTCCTAAGTCATCATCTGCCACTTGAGTTGAGTTTCAACAATTCTCTGCCCTCGCAGTTTCTCCAATTACTCTTTTTTTGAAATATCTCATTGTTTTGCTACTTGAATTTACTTCACTTTCAGTAAACTGTCATGTTGTGTCTGTTATCCTGAGTCCTTTACTGTTGTTACTTATGCACATTAGCTTTAACATGGTAATTTCTTTCATTTTAATATCACTGAAAGCCTATATTCTACAAAGTACAGCAAAGTGAATTCCTTACATATTATGCTAAAGCATTTGGGTTTTCTTGAGCTTAGAGGACACGGTATGGCCTTAACTGAGTAGGGATTTAAGAGTCAAGATATTTCAACATCTAAATAAAAAGATGTGGTTTCAATACAGTTGAGCTGGGGTTAAATTGCTTTAAGAAGAGTTAGATCTCTTAATGTGAAAGCTAATAGTATAAAGTATGATATTTAAATAACACAGTGATAAATGTTTGAGGCAGTTTTTGTGAGTGCAATAACACAAAGAATAGCACACAATGTGGTCCCTGATATCCATAGCTATTCAGCACATTTTAAAAAAATTTTTACTTGTGTTTCACATGCTGTGTCTGTCATCTAATGACTTCTGAATTACAGAGGATGAGATTAGCATTCAGAACAGTGAAACATCTTAAATGCAAACTCCAGTGTGGCTCTACTCTGTCACACTCTAGACATTCATGACACTTTTATCTCAATGTGACACATACATCATGCCTAGACATATTTTAAACC
Source organism: Ochotona curzoniae (assembly GCF_017591425.1). NCBI lineage: Eukaryota > Metazoa > Chordata > Mammalia > Lagomorpha > Ochotonidae > Ochotona > Ochotona curzoniae. The sequence goes on along the minus strand of NW_024465329.1, from coordinate 25,360 downwards.
CAAGTTGGGCTCTGCTGAATAGTAACAACACCTGTGTTGATGGGCTACTGTGTGACATTTCAGTACATGTACACAGCATGCACTGATAGATCAAATAAGAGTAAATGGAAATTTTCCCTTTGACAACAGTTTCTGGTTCAAGGCTTAGAGCCAAAGAATTTCTGCTCAAAAATTTTATAGATGTTATTGTGAACTAAAATGTTTCCACTATGCTATATAACACTAGGAACTAACCTTTTAATTTGATTCCGATTTGATATTTATAATCCAAAATTCATCTATGCCTCCCATCCCTCCCAGCCTCTACAAAATCACAAGTCTCTATTCATCTTGAGGCTTTCATTATTTTATTTGATATGTATTTATTTTTAAATGTTACATAGGTGAATGGATTGCAGACACATACAAGCCTCTGGGCAGGATGGGAAGTGATGTAGAGGTAGAACACAGATGAGACAGAAGACCCTGCCTTGGACCCTGCCCAGGACAATGGCTCAGTAGCTAAAATTCTCACCTTACTAGTACCAGGATCCCCAATGGGCACTGATTTCTGTCCTGGCTTCTCCCCTTCCCATTCAGCTCTTTCCTTGTGGCCTAGTTAAACTTGGGACCTCCTCACTCACATGGGATTCCCAGAACAAGCTCTGGGATCCTGGCTTCAGATCAGCTCTGCTCTAGCTGTTGCAACCACTTTGGGAGTGATTCAGTGGATACAAGATTTTTGTCCCTGTCCCTTCTTCTCTCTTTCCCTCTGCCTTTTCATAAAAATAAACATAAATCTGGGCCAGGCACAGTGGCCTACCAGCTAAAATCCTTGGCTTGAATGCACCAGGATTCCATATGGGCACCGATTCTACTCCTGGCAGCTCCACTTCCCATCTGACTTCTGCTTGTGGCCTGGGAAAGCAGTTGAGGATGGCCCAAAGCCTTGGGACCCTGCACTCAGTGGGAGACCTGGAGGAGATTCCTGGCTCCTGGCTTCAAACTGGTGCAGAACTGGCCTTTGCATCAATTGGGGAGTAATTAATATGACCCCAGCAAGTGCCACAGCTTAGCAGGAATGTCCCCAAAGATCCGCTGTCAGAACTACTCTCAGTCCAATTGTTGCACATTCTGATTGGTGCTGTAGCCCAGCTCAGCTGGGCCCAATCTCAACCCCATCATTCATTGGTAGGTCCTGTGGTCTAGCAGCAATCCCAAAGAACCTAACCAGCCCAAGAATGGCTCTCCTGAGCAGCATCACGTGCTGCAACCAAGCCTGGCCTGGTCTCCCCAAGCCCCAGGTCTTGCATTTATAGGCAGGTGCTTTGGCCTGACCCAGGGTGGCCTTCTGAATTGCCCCTTCTGGTCCACTTCATCTCAGCTCCCTTGATTAACAATGGGTTTTGCAGCTGGGTTCATGAAATTCCCCAGTTGCCCATTCCTGCTTGCTCTAGTCCCTGAGCCTCTAGCAATGCATGTTTTTCTTCCATATGTGCTCATGGTGGTAACTTGGTGTTTGAGTGGCCCTGGCTGGCATGCACTCATGGTGGCATTGAAAGCAATCTGTTCTTTCTCCACAGCTCCTTGAAAAAATAACAGAAATATACATAGGCAACTGTTCTGGACACAAGTATAGTTAATGCAGAGTTGGTAACAACCAGGCCCAGAATGACCACCAGCTTTTGGATCATTTTCTCCCAGCAGTGTAACACTTGTCCATCTACAAGGCAGCCTACAGTTGGAACATACTGAGTTCTAAGGGAAGACCTGTGGTTTTAAATTTGTTGATCTTTCTATGTCTTTGTATGTGCTGCTGAAGCAAGCACAATCTTTCTATATCTGGACTGTTTCACGTAACATGATGTTGGTCAGTTTCTCATGCTGCTACATGTTAAAGGATTTCATATATTATCATCACCAAATATGCCATTATGTATTGTGATCAGGTTTTCATTTTATATTCAATTTATTTTTAATTGAAAGTGGATGTGAAAGGCAGAACATCCAAGAGCATGAGGAAGAGGCGGGGAGAAGGCAGGGAGGTAGAGAGGCAGAGAGGGAGCAAGTGAGAGGAGGAAGACTTTTTCATCTGTGGATTCACTCCCCAAGTGACTGCAACAGACAGGCAGGAGCAGGTGGAACTCAGGGGCCAGAACTCCATCCAGTTCTCCTACAGAGGTCTCAGGGACTCAGGCGCTTCACCCATCAAATGCTAACTTCCCCCAAGTACATCATCAAGAAACTGCATTGTGAATAAAACAGCCAGATCTTGAATCACTGCAGCTGGAGATATTATTGGTAGTTTATTTTTAAATTTATTTTAAAGTTAGAGGCACTGAGAGTGTAAGAGTCAAAAAGCTATCTTCCATCCATTGGCTCACTCCTCAGTTAGCTGTAAGGGCCAGGACTGGGACAGGTTGCATCCAGGAGGCAGGAGCTTGCTCCCACATGGGTGTAGGAACCCAAGAAATTACCCATATCACTCCCCGCTACACCAGCAGGGAGTTGGATCAGATGTGGAGTTGCAAGGAGTAGAAATAATGTAAACATGGGATGCTAGTGTTGCAGTTGGCAGCTTCATGTGCAGTACCTCAATACTGGCCCTAACTTGAACTTCACTTTGATCTGCGACAACACCTGCCTTGCATTCTTAGGAACAATAGGTGTTTTCACTTCTTGGTTTGTGTGAACAGTGCTGTAATAAGTATGACAGAGCAAATATCAACTTGCTACAATATGTCATGTATTTTGCTGGATCATATACCCATTCCATTCCCAGTGTTTGATGGGATTTCTGTACTAATTCCCACAGTGACTGTACCAGTGCACATTCCCACCTACAGTGTGTGAGAGTTCTCTCTCCACATTGCCACCAGCATTTGGTTTTGCTGACAGCTATTTTGACTTTAGTATGTATTCAGTTGTAGTGTCTTCTTTTTCTTTTTTTAAAGATTTATTTTCATTGGAAAGGCAGATATATAGAGAGGAGGAGAGACAGAGAGGAATATCTTTGAAGTGGGCTGCCAGGAGTAGAACTGGCACCCAAATGGGATCCTGGTGCGTTAGAAATGAGATCTTTAGGCAATATGCCACAGCGTCTGACTTTGAATCAAAAATCCTACTAGTAAAAATAGAGAATAGGAACATCACACGTCAGTAATCATATAGGCAAAGAATAAAAATATATTGCCTTTTATTATGTGCAAAATTCACTGAAACATCTCAAATGCAGTAGTTTATGCTTTCTAGAGTCTTCTAGAATGACACACGGTCTTAGAGAATGGGGTAGAGATTAATCATCCATGGGCCAGACAATGTGATGGCTGCCTGAGGTTGCTTTAGTCTTTTTTTTTTTCCTTTCCATTCTATATCCCAGGAAATATCACCCATCTTAATTTTTCCAATTCTGAAATCAATATTTTCAGCCAAGACTTTGTGTGACTGTAACCCACAGAAGCATCTAATTGTTTTCATGATATCTTCATGTGGCTGTCTCAGATCTGACCTCAAAGCTACTTGGTAATAATGAATTCTTGGGCCCAGTGCAATAGTGTAGAGGTTAAAGTCCTCACCTTACAAGTTCTGGGATCCCATTTCATCACAGGTTCTAACCTCACTGGCCCTACTTCCTATCCAGCTCCCTGCCTGTGGCCTGGGAAAGCAGTGGAGGATGGCTTAAAGCTTTGGGACCCTGCAACCACTTAGGAGAGCTGGAAGAGCTCCTGGCTTTGGATTGCAGTCACCTGGGGAGTGAATCATCATAGGGAAGATTTTCCTTTCTCTTCTTCTCTGTATATTCACCTATCCAAATAAATAAATTAATTAATAAATATTTAAAACCAAAAGGGAAATTAACTTTTTAAAAGAAACAGTAATGAATTGAAGTTGCTTCTCTTTCAATATTTTCTGCCTTAGGAAAATGCTTAGGCAACTCTCCACAAACTCAAGTAAACCTGGGAGGATTGTTTTGTCATATTTTTTTCCCTTTCTATCATCAATTCAATTCTTATTCTGTTACCTTATAACCTCTAAAACATCACACTTGCATCCATTAATTTATTCATCCTCTGGCATATTTCATTTGTTTTTAGACCAGAAGTTGACCTTAGTTTCATGTGATATAATTAGCTGAGTTGTGGAAACCATTACACTAGGTATGAGTATATTAAAACACAAAGAGTATACTTCAAGTGTCCACAAAATTTAATCTGTCAATCATACCATGTTATGTTGGAATAAAATGTTAAACTTGTTTCTCAAAATATTTGCAATGTATGACCATTAGTTTTGCCTTTGGGAGGCATGGGAAATGAAGTTTAAAGTGTGGAAGGTTCTCAACTTGGTTACTATCTTCACTTATTGAATCCTATTTTCCCCACCTAGGATCACCAGGAATGGAGAGCTAGAAATGTAACTCTTCAGAGTGTTTGTGTCACCCTTGCTCAGGGGCTATACTGATCGTTTCTGTTCCGTTCCTGCTTAGGATATTTACCTGGGCTGCACAATTGGGCACTCTTTTAATTTTTTTTTAAATTTTCAAATAGTTATGGATGGCTTTTTTTGTAAAATATAGTGATTATCAAATGCTAATCTAACAAAATAGAAAGGGACATGCATGCAAAATAAGAACTCTAGTTCTTAATGATTAGATTTAATAAACATAGAATTGCTTAGCCTTTTATTGTAAAAGTTTCTAAGTGTTTTGACTTTTTCCTATTTTATTGTACACTGGTAAAGTTTACAAACTGGTGTCTTCCATCCATGGACTTTGAGTAGTACGAAGGAGAGAGAAAGAGAGAGCACGAAATTGATCTTAATTTTAAAAATACACTGAACAACCAAAGGCAGTACTGCATACTTGCCAGAACAACCAAAATACAAAGCAATAAGCTAACAACACCCAAGGTTAATAAGCATGTGGAACAGCAAAGACTCTCGGTCCTTTCCCTTTATGACAAGGGACAGTCATGTTTAAAGATGGTTTGGCAGTTTGTGACAAAATTAAATGCACACAATCAAAATTACTTATTTCTTAAAAGAGTTGGAAGTTTACATTTTAAACACAAAATAGCTGCAAGTAGATGTTTCTAATAACTTTGATCATAAATTTCAGAGGTTATTACAAAAGACTTGCAAGTAGTCAAGACAACTTCCAATAGGAAAAATGATAAACAATTGTAAAAATACAAAAGGGAATTTTATCCTAAAATCAATAAGCTACCAAGCCATGAAAAAAGCTCGTGAAACTTAGATATGCCAAAATTAATTCACAAGAATATTAAGCAAAAAAGGAGCCTTAGAGGATCTCTCATGCAACCAAAACTTACAGGTGCAAAAGATAAGAAAAATGAGACTGACATGAGTGTGTGCAACATTTTCTCAGCACCAAGCTTCAGGCTTGGTTCCAACCCCAAGGTCAACACACCTGGTTTTTGTACATGTTCCTCACACTGGGTCTGGGTTCTCTGAAGATTCCATGATGGGGTCTAACACACAAGAGTCTAAGACTCTCAACTGATTCAACTCAGTGGCTTTAATTTTTATATGTTTTGAAATATTCACATAGAAGAAGGGGCTCCACATTAGAAAAATAATCAAACCATGCCGCTCTGTTACTACCTCTATAAAGCAAATTAACCTTAAAAATATTTTTTTTCCATATTAGATCTAAGCTATTTGACATCTAGATCAGAAAGACTGTGGTTACATGGCATCTCCAGTTCTTGTCAACTGTCCCCAGAATTCATGTCTTTCACTTTGCTTTATCCCACAGCACAATATTAAATGATATTTATTTTAAAAGTTTATTTATAATGATGTATTTACTCATTTTATTTGAAAGGCCATTTTTACAGAGAGAGAAGTAGAAACAGAGAGAGAGATATCTTTCATGTACTGGTTCCCTCCCACAAGAGGCCCAACAGCCAGAGCTCAGCTAATCCAAAGCTAGGAGCCAGTAGTTATTCTGGGCCTCCCATGTGGATTCAGAGTTCCAAGGACTTGTCCATTCTCTATTTCTTTCCCGTGTCAGAAGGAAGGGAGTTGAATCAGAACTGAGGCAGCCAACATATTTACCAGCATCCATAAGGTATTCTGGTCCCAGCAGGCAAAGAATTATCTTGTTCTGGTCCCACAAAGTCTGTGCTTATAAACAGCATGTGTTGCGTGATTCAAACTCTGACATTGTAGAAAAAGCAAAAATGTTGGGATATTATAGAGATCAATGTTTGCCAGGGTTCAGGGAATGGAGGAATGAAGATGTAAGCAAGATGGCTGTGGCAGTGAAGCTATTCTCAGAAGTGCCAGCATGATGCACTCACGTCATTACACATTTGTCCCAAACCACAGAATACACAGCACAACATGTGAATCCTAATGTCATCTATGGCAATTAGTTATTGATGTTGTGTCCAGGTACGGTTATTAATAATAATCTGTATGCAGCTCCGGGGCAGGTATTGTTGAGGCTGGAGACTGAACATGGTTGGGGCCATGGGTAAGAGGGAAATCTATACCTAACTATGTTATACACATATTCCTTAGTTTGTATTTACAGAGGAGAATGTGAATAATGAATAGAATACTAAGAATCAAACAGCAAAGACAGTCTAAACAGAAAAATCAGGATGCCCACATTTCCCCTTTCCAAGGCTCCTTAGAGAGTTTGTACAGTTTGTGTGTGTGCATGTGTATGTGAGCTCAGAATATATTTTAAGCATATTTACTTTAGTGTAAAACAAATGGCATTACAGAGGGCGCACTCTTCTATAACTTCATTCTTCATTGAACTTAACATACTTTCAGAAATTTTATGAGCACATACAGATCACTGTTCTAATTAAACTATTGAACATTTTTTTGGTATGAATCCACATGAAATTGCCAATATATAACTGTTTTTGACCCATAAAATGGCAATTCCGTGTAGACTAATGGTGTATTTCGGCTTGACCACATTTTTATAAACATTTGGTTGATTTTAGAGTCTCACTTGTAGCATCATTGCAAGCTAGGAGTAAATTCTGGTTTTTGCATGTTTCCTCGGTGTGACTGCAGAAATAATATTTCTCCTCTAAGTTGACTTCCTAGAAACTAGAAATCAAGTAGAATGCATTTTACAAAAATAGCCCTGTTTTGCCTCTCAGTCTTGAAGAGCCTGGATCTTAAAACTACTTAAAGGATATCATCCATATTAGAGAAGGTGAAAGCAACTTTTAATGATAAGCAATTGTTTCACACTTATAATACAAGCGGCTTCAAAGGGCAGGTGAAGTACTCATAAAATCCATCACTGTCTGAAACACAAAAACTAACTCCAAGTTATACTCAAAGTAGCTGGTAAATGATTAGCAATAAAGGATGTCTGTATTACAAGCTTGTGTTTCCACTTGCTAGCAATGAAAGGGCCCAAAATTACTGTCTCAGATAATGGCAACATATGGTATTTTCTATTTTAAAGCCAATAGCAAAATGAATACATTTACTACATGAGCAACATGAAAGAGAACAAATAAAATTTGTATCTTTGAAACCATGAAACCTAGATTCCATATCCAAGGTATGAACTCAGGCCTGGAGTAGTTAAAGTCCTTCCCTTGAATGCCTTGGGATTCCATATGGGTGCTGGTTCTAATCCCAGCAACCCCGATTGCTATCCAGTTCCCTGCTTGTGGTCTGGGAAAGCAGTCAAGGATGGCCCAAGCCTTGGGTTCCTGCACCTGCATGGGAGACCTGGAAGAAACTCCTGGCTCTTGGCTTCAGATTGGCTCAGCTCGAGCTGTTGAAACCACTTGGGGAATGAATCAATGGACAGATCTTCCTCTCTGTGTCTCCTCTTCTCCGTATATGTGCCTTTTGAATAAAAATAAATAAATCAAAAACCAAAAATGAAAACATGCTGTTTTGTGATTGTTAGTCACCTGAGATTCAGAAGTTAGCATGGTTTCTTCATAGAGATTACATAAGGGAAGAAGATAGGCAGCTGCATTGTTGTGCAGAGTGACCAAAAATATTTTAAGATTTGCAAGAAAAGCAGATAGCTCTAAAACATAAAGGAGCTTTCTTTGAGGTAGTTCTGCTGCTATGATCCTCTTGCCCCTCTCAGGAAATTCCTTGGAGAAGAAGCATGTGACAAGAAACTGAAAATCGTCAAGCTGCTGAGGTGACCCGTAGGAACTAAAAGCAACCTTTCTCAACAAGCGCCCAAGAGAAGCCAGGCTCCAGGGTCCCACAGGACCAAGGACAGACATTCCTCTGATATATGTGTCATTTGAAAGAGTATCTGCTTCATCCTGCATCTAGATAATATCTGTTCTCTAAGCAATGCCTGAGCTATCTTATAGATAACTCACTATGTCATAATTACCCACTGAAACTGTGAAATTATACTTGTGTGTTGTGAAACTGCAAGTTTGCAGTAATTTATTATGCAACAGTAGAAAACTATTCAGGCTTTTTAAAATTCTGAGCAGAAATATGTAGGGTATATAACTGCTAAAAATGAAGAGAACAGGAAACTCTTAATTTAGCTACAAATTTTATAATATTCATAACATGCCTCAAGGCTATAAATGCCCAGTAGCTAAATCCTCACGTTGCATGTGCTGGGATGCCATGTGGGCACCTGTTCATGTCCTAGCTACTACCTGCTTGTGGCCTGGGAAAGCAGTAGAGAATGACCAAAAGCCTTGGGAACCTGCACCCATGTGGGAAACCTGGAAGAAGCTCCTAGCTTCAGCTCAGCTTGGCTGTGGACACTGTGGTCATTTGGGAAGTGAGCCACTTGATGGAAGCTCTTTCTCTCTGTAAATCTGCCTTTCCAATAAAAATAAATAAATCTAAGAAAAAAAAGGTTAATTTGCTTCTTATAACTTATAAAAGGTTAGTCACAGAGTAAAAAGGAGAACAAATCTTTTGGCATGTTCTGTTTTTGTTAAAAATATTTCATTATTATTATTATTCTTTTTGAAAAGCAAATTTTCAGAGATCAGAAAGAGAGATGCACAGAGATCTTGGGTTGGATGGTTAACTTCCCAAATGGCCAGAACTGAGTCCATCCAAAGCCAGGAACCTCATCCAGGTCTCCCATGTGGGTGTAGGGGCCCTAGGGCCTGGGCAATCCTCCACTGCTTTCCCACAAGCAGGAAGCTGGGTGCAAAGTGGAGCATCTGGAACATAACCCAGTGAGCACATGGGATGCCAGCACCTGCAGGCGAAAGATCAGCCTGGTGAGCTACCGTGCCACTCCCTCTGTTCTTATTTCCGGGAAATGGTCAATCAGTTTACACAGAGATAGAAAGCAAAATACACAATCATGTTTTAATAAACTGTTTGCATCCTAAAGCAGTGTAATAACACCAGATATGTAAAATAGTAGCCTCAGAATATACAATCCGTGAGTGCAGTTTAATACAGCATCTTCTGTGAAGTAAACTGGCATTTAGAATGAAGCTTTTTTTTTTTTAATCAAAAAGACATTCTTTTTTTTTTTTATTAAAATTTAGGCAAACTGCTAGGCATGAACTGAGATTAGAATTTGAAATATATATGTCATTTCAAGTGCCTTTTCGATCATGGAACTTGATCCATTTATCCTGTGAATACCTTGTAAAAGCTAACTCTAAATATTAACATAGTGGCCAAGGCTAACTCATATTCCAAACAATTTCCCTGAAGTATTTTGTTTTAGATTCACCAACATTTGGCATTTTTCTAACAAATTATATAAATTTACAAATATACCTAAACACTGTATTTCCTGAAAGAAGGGAAATTTGGAATATCCTAATGTGGAACTGATGTTAGACTGCAAAGGGAGTGCCAGGCACAGTGGCCTAGCAGCTAAAGTGTTGGCCTTGCATATGCCAGGATGCTGTATGGACACAAGTTCTAATCACGGCAGCAGAATTTCTGTGCTTATGACCTGGGAAAGCAGTTCAGGACAACCCATACCCTTGGGACCCTGTACCTGCATGGGAGACCCAGAGGAAGGTCCTGGCTCCTAGCTTCAGACTGGCTCAGTTACGGCCATTGTAATCACTTGGGGAGTAAATCATCAGATGGAAGATCTTCCTCTCTGTCTCTCCTTCTCTATGTATATCTGAGATTGCAATTTAAAAAAATCTTTAAAAATGTTTAAATGTATGCAGATTAGTAAAATTAATGCATATTAGTAAAATTATCGCAATTAGTAAAAGTCACTAAGAAAAGGAGAAATGCCACATGTGTAAGACAGTTCTGCAATCCAAACAGCATAATCCAAACAAAAGATGAAGAATTTTCTGAAATATTTAGGCGTAAGATATTTTACTTTTTAAAAGATTTTCTTATTTTTATTGCAAAGTCTGATATATGGAAAAGGTGAGGATCGGGGGGAAGATCTTCATTCCCATGGTTCACTTCCCAAATGACCACAATGACAGGAGATGTGCCAACTCTAAGCCAGGAGCCAGGAGCCTCTTCAGGGTCTTTCACACAGGTGCAGGGTCCCATGCCTTCCCATGCCACAATCAGGGAACTGGATGGGAAGTGGGGCAGCCATGATTAGATCTGGCATTCTTATGGATTCCTGGTGTATTCAAGTCCAGGACTTTACCTGTCATGCTACTGTGAAAGACCCAGGGGTAAGATATTTTAAAACAGAAAGCAAAAGTCAACACATTCTGGAATCCAATCTATGGAAACATGAATATCTTATAATATAGGAAACTCATTTATGTTTAAGGTGAGGACTTCAGCTGCTAGAGCTATCAAGCTGTTTCCAAAACTGTTACATATATCTTAACAATAGGGTGCTGGATTTGGCAACATTGTCTCTACTTACAATGCCATGATACATTTAAGTAGCAGAAGGAGAGATTTGTGACCATTGTGAGGAGGAGCCTAGCCTCACCCAAATCAGAGGCCTCCATGGGCATGCATCCATCTTAACCATGCAGGTATCAAAAATAGAAACAGAAGTGTCATTTCTGAGTTAGCTCCATGCTGTAGGCTAAATTTCCACCTGTGGTGCTAGTATCACATAGAGGCATTGATTTGTGCCCAGGATCCTCCACTTCCACTTGGACTCCCTGTTTATGGCCTGGGAAATCAGGTGAGGATGGCCCAAGTGCTTGGGTCCATACACCCACGTGAGAGACCTCAAAGAGGCTCCTGGCCTTGGATTGGCTCAGCTCTACCCACTGTGGCCATTTGAGGAGTGTATTATCAGGTGGAACATTTGTCTGTCCTTCTCCCTGTAAAATGTGTCTTTCAAGAAAAAGGAAAAATGCATTTTAAATATGTTACTGAAGCCACTTTTAAAGACATCGTTAGCACATTTGTGCCTGCAGCTAGGGCCAGTTGTCCTATGCGGCACTGTCACTCATTCTGATCAATAATAAGTCATTTTTCAGTTGCCTTACATCCTTTTGTATTTTTAGATTAACTTAATTAGTTGTTGTTGCAAAGTCAGATTTAGAGAAAGAAAGAGAGACAGAGAGGAAGATCTTCCATTTGCTGGTTCACTCCCCCAAGAGGTTACAACAGTTAGAGCTGAGTCGATCTGAAGCCAGGAGCCAGGAGCTTCTTCCAGGTCTCCCAGTCGGGTTCAGTGTCTCAAGGCTTTGGGCCATTGTTGACTGCTTTCCCAGGCCTCAAGCAGGGAGCTGGATGGGATTTGAACAGCTGAAAGTCAAATTAGTGGCCATATGTGATCGCAGTCATTGCAAGGAGAGGATTTAGCCACTAGGCTATCATGCCCTGTTACACATCCCTGTAAATCATTGGCACTCTAGTATTAATCTATTTGTAAAATTAAAATCCTCTTATACATACAACCACAAATGCAGCACAAATCAGCGTGAAGTAGGAGAAGACACAACAGGTAAAAGACACAGAGACAAGATAAAGATCATAAAAGTGGTGATGGCAGTAGGCAAAGATATCCTCTCTTTAAAGGGGAGAGGAATCCTGTTGAACTATTCCTTGCATTTTTTCAAAGATTTATTGATTTCTATTGTAAAATCACACATATAGAAAGAGGAGAGAAAGAGTCACTCCTCAAGCGACTGCAATGGTCAGAGCTGAGCCAATCTGAAACCAGGAGCCATACGCATCATCCAGGTCTCCCACATGGGTTCAGGGTCCCAAGGCTTTAGACTCATGTCAACTGTTTTCCTAAACCACAAGCAGGGAGCTGGATGGGATGCAGGGCCACCGGGATTAGAACCAGTACCCATACTGGATCCCACAGCATTTGAGGTGAGGACTTTAGCAACTAGGTCACTGCACAAGACCCTACAATAAATCTTGAACAAACATACAAATAAGCCAAAAAAAAAAAAAAACAAACAATAAACCAAAGAACAAACCTGAACATGCAGTATTGGGAAATAAGTTTGGAGGCAAGCATCAGTGAACCGACGGTTGAAAAACTCTCCACAGAAAAAAACAAGGAAACCAGCTTTTAAAGCAGGTTAAAGGCCCTGCACAGCGGCCTAGCATCTAAAGCCCTGGTTTTGAAAGTGTTATCATATGTGCACAGGTTCTAATCCCAGCAGCTCCACTTTCCATTCAGTTCCCTGCTTGGGGCCTGGGAAAGCAGTCAAGGACAGCCCATAGTCTTGGGACGTTGAACCCGAGTGGGAGACCCAGAAGAAGCTCCTCTCTCCTAGTTTCAGAATCTCTCAGCCACATATATAAGACATTTCTGCAAGCCAAACAGCATAATTTTTCACAAAATTTATAAACACTCAGAAAATGGAGGATTTTCTGAAATATTTTCTATACTATCTACTAATAAAACATTTAAATAATATAAACAAAAATATAAATATTTTCTATATTATTACTCAATTATCTATATATTTAAAATTCCAAAATTATAAATTATATATATAAATTATTTTTTAAAACAAGAAAAAATTATTTATTTGAAAAGCAGTGATAGAGGGGACATAGCTTCTGTCCACTAGTTACTCCCTGAATGACTGCAATAGTTGGGGCAAAAGCCGGGAGCCTCGTTTGGCTCTCCCACGTGGGTCCAAGGGAGCAAGCACTTGCATCATCCTCAGTGGCTTTGCCAGGTGCATCAGCAGGGAGCTGGATCAGAAGTGGAGCAGTCGGGCCTTGAACCCACGCTTCTATGGGATGGCAACATCACAATGTGGTCCAGGCAAGCATGACCTACTAATAAATCCCTTTCTGTCATCATCAGATTGACGTTCAAGGGCATTTGTCATGTCAGAAAGTGTGGTTAAAAAAGCAGGTTTGGGGACTCAAGAAGAAATTGGGGCCTAGTACCATGGCCTAGTGGCTGAAGTCCTTGCCTTGCACACACCAGGATCCCATATGGGTGCTGGTTCTAATGCCGGCAGCCTGCTTCCCATCCACCTCCCTGCTTGTGTCCTGGGAAAGCAGTCCAGGATGGCCCAAAGCCTTGGGACCTTGCACCTGTGTGGGAGACCTGGAAGAGTCTCCTGTCTCCTGGCTCCTGGCTTCTGATCAGCTCAGCTCTAGTCATTGTGGCCTCTTGGGGAGTTAACCATCGGACAGAAGATTTTCCTTGCTGTCTCTCCTCCTCTCTGTATATCCGCCTTTCCAATAAAAAGAAAGAAAAAAGATAGCTCCTTCCCAGTGGGTGAAGAGAGGCAGGAATGACCAATGCGGAAGGGCTATCTCAAGCAGTGCATGCTGTAGGGCTTTCTTGAAGATGACCAAAGAAAGAGCAGGCTTCCAGGCTTCCAGGCGTTTTCAGTCCTTATCTCTCTTTCTTTTTAAATTTTTCATTAAAGATTTATTTTTATTGCATAATCATATATACAGAGAGAAGGATCCTGTATCCAATGACTTACTCCCAATGTGACTGCAATGGCCGGTACTGTGCCTAGCCACAGCCAGGGGCCAGGATTTCCTCCAGGTCTCTTACTCAGGTGCAGGGTCCCAAGGCCCTTGGGCCATCCTTGATGGCTCTCCCAGGCTACTAGCAAGGAGCTGTAAGGGAAGTGGAGCCGCCGGGATTAGAACCCATACCTATATGGGATCCCAGAGCTTTCAAGGTGAGAACTTCAGGCACTAGGCCATCATGCTGGGCCCAAGCCCACAGCTCTTTAAAGTCAAATCTGGACCCATCCTCTTTACACCTGCCCCACAAGGAGCACTGCATTGCAGCCTCACCTCCTTAAGACAATGCACAGTGGAGCAGATAGCTCCTGTGGACCAACAGGGAAGCACTGCCTGGGCGCATCCCTGGCTGGAGTCCTGGCCACACCAGCTTTCTGCTCTAGCTTCCTCCTGTTGCCTGTGGGAGGCAGTGGAGGAGGGCTCCAGTACACAGAGGACCTTGACCCAGATGGAGATCCTGTGGGAGACCTGGGTTGAGCACCCAGCTTCCCCGCCTGGCCCAAGATTGGGTGTTCTAGGGTCTCCTGGGGGAGTGAAGAAGCAGATCTGTGTCTGTTTCTTTCTCTGCCTCTCAAATAAATAAACAAATGCTCTCAAATAAATAAAAGGATGTTGATGGGGTAAGTAATAAATCAGAAGTGCTCCTAGAAATCCTCTCCTCCATGTGGCCTGTCATGCCACCAGCTCTGTCTGGGAGAGCACAGAGAAATTCAGACAGTGTGGCTATGTCCTGCCCTGCCACCACCCTCAACTGCCTTCACAAAAAAGAGAGCAAGGCAGGAAGGGAGGGAGGAAGGGAGAGAGGATGAAAGAGGATGTTAGTTCTGCCTCATTATCTTCATTGTTAGTTTGTAGCCCTGGGACTAGCCTGGTAACTGATATCTTTGTATCTTGATACTTTAAAGATTTATCCCTTCAGTCTGAAAGAGGTACAGCCAGCAGGCAAAGAAAAGCATTCAGCTCTTTTTTTTTTTATTTAATTTTTCTAAGGATGTTTATATATTTGTGAGAGAGTTACAGAGAGAGACAGAGATAAAGATCTTCCATCCACTGCTTTATTCCCTAGATGGGAATTCCCAGCCGGGGCTGGGATAGGCCAAAATTAGGAGCACAGAATTCCATCTGGGTCTCCTATGTGGGTGCAGGGGCCCAAGGCCATCCTTCACTGATTTCCCTGGTGCTTTAGCAGGGAGCTAAATCAGAAGTGGAGCAGCCAGCACTCAAACCAGTGAGCATGAGTGATTCCAGAATCCCAGGTGGTGGCTTAACCTATAACACAACAATGCCAGACCACATACCTTGAAGTTCTGTCCCATTTAATATGATTCCTTCTCCTCAATCTTGTTTCTTAGTATCTGTTTTCATGCATTTCCCAGATTTTGACAGCTGTTTGTGAACTCAGGGGATGCTTTAATTTTCAACATAAATTTTTTTTCTTCCTGCCCCCTCTGATCCCAGACAGTTTTCATTGTTCCCTGTGGCATGCTGGGTAGACAGCAGGGTGGGTGTTGCAAGGAAATCCCAAGGGCAGCATCCTTAGCAGGTGCAGCCTTGGAGAGGTAATTGAGTCCCAGGTGCTCAAGGCAGAAAAGAGTCCTGATCTATCCTTCAACCCCCCACCCATGATATGAGAACCAGGTCTCTCACTTTCTGGATGTAAAACATCCTGGGAGAGATAGAAATTAAACTGATGACACATGTCTTGCTAGAGTTTCAAACCAGTTCAGAACATCCGCAAAACAACCAAGTTCAGCAAAATCATACTTCAACATTAAAAACAGCTAAATACTAAAATGAAAATAGACATGAGACAGCTGAATAGTAATCTATAGCCATTTTGAGGTGTATAGGACCAGGCTGAATATAAACCAAAAATTGAAATGTCTATGAAGAAGTCACAGGATGTAGTTAAGAACCTGCATTTTCCTATTAACATATTGTTAATCAATACCATGTCAATTAATGCCATAAGGTTGTAAATCATTGTTGATGTTATCTTAGGGCTTTTAATTGATTGGGATGATACTTTGCTGGCTTTAGCTTCAGACCAGAGATAGTCTCGCTGGTTTGGGGCAGTGGTAATCTCCAAACTGCTGATTTTCTCCCTAAACTGCCATTGCAGTTGGGACAAAACCAGTAAAAACCTAGAAGCCTGGGTCTTGAGCCATCACCTGATACGCTGGTGGCCATGTGAGATACCCAGGTTAGTAAAGGATTAGGCAATGCCACACTGTGCTGAGCATGTGTTCATTGTTTTACTCCAACAGCTGTCTGTGACCCAACAAAGCCAGGAACCTGGGTCTCAATCCAGGTCTCCCATATGGGTGGCAGGACCCCAGTCACTCAAGCCATCAGCTCTGTCTGCCAGAGTGTGGATCAGCAGGAAGCAAAACTGAAAAACCACCACCAGGGACCAGATCTATACCTCTTCAATGGGACCTGGTCCCAATGCCTGAACCACTGAGCTAACTCCCCACCCTATGACTCTGCTGTGCACACAGTCCCCTCATCCAATACCAGAACCAGTGGGCCAAGAAGAAGCAGCTCTTGGCAACACCCAGCACCAATCAGCTCAGCATTGGTCAATGCCACCAATTTGGAAATTGAACCAGAGGATGGAAGACCTTCTCTCTTCATTTCTCTATGTCCTCTCTGTAAAATATGCGTTCCAAATAAAATAAGGTAAAAAAAAACTCGAAGTAGTTCCTGCTGCCTATCCTGTGCCCAGACTCAGCACGTATCTTCCCCTGCTTTCTAGGCCATCAACAGGGTGCTGGATTGCAGGAGGAGTGCCAGGACACAAACTGGTACCCCATTGGGATGCTAGTATTCAGGTGGTAGCTTAGGCCACTATTCCCTGTTGCCATCTTCCAGGGTTCCTGAAGTCCATCAATCTGTATGCAAGGGCTGGGGTGTGAACAGCTCACAATGGCAAGTCAAATTCTTTATCCTCATCACCAATATCACCTATAAGCCTTTTGCGGGCTCCCTGAAGCCAAGAGGGGACCCCAGTCAAAAGCCAGGGGTACTCAGAGTCCAGGACAGCTGAGCAGCCCCTCTCTGTTCTGTGTCCCCAGAGATGACAGGGCTTGGCATCACAGGTACAGACTGAGGCACTGACCACCTCTTTCTCAGCACCGGCCCTGTACCTCTTCATACAGGGAGAATATCTGAGCTATTACATTGTCAATCAGGATCTTCAGGTCATCTGGATTCTGTAACACACACACACACACATACACACACACACACACACACACACACACACACACACACACACACACACTTGACCCAGTGCAGGTGAGCCTACAGGACCTGACGCCCCATGAGGTCTGTCCCCATCTCACTGTACTAGGTGAGAGCAGAGCAGAATAGCTGCTGTGATCCCACACGGACACACACAGAGACACGTTCACACCCACTGTGCAGATGCAGCAGAGCAGTGTTTGAGTGAGATGGCTCTTCCCACACCCTGCCCACAGGGGCATGCCTCAGGGCCCAGTGGCTCACCCAGGGACAACAGGACTGGGAGGCCAGGGCAACCCACCTGGGAATGGTTGTCCCCATGCCACAGCACATACAGAAAGCAAGTCCCACTCACCTCCTTTGAGAAGCCATCTGGTTTTCTAAACGTGTTTCCTACTGTCACTTCTACCACCTGCACAGTTTGCTAGTCAGTAGACTACTGAACACTGGTTGCCTCATCTCCCATGGTGCACCTCTCAGTGACTGTGACATCATAGAATGCTGCCAGCCACTCACAAGAGGTGTCTCATGTGGCAGGAGGGCCAGGGTCCTAAGCCCCACATTCACCTACAATCACTAGGAATCAGGCCTGTTGTCCCTCAGGGCACAGGTTTAGTGGGGGCAGATAAGGCTGGGCTGCCATGGCCCAGGGCTGCCTGTATCCTCTCTCTGCTACCTGCTAGGAAGGTCCCCATTCCAGGAGACCAGCCCTCTTGTCCCTCCTTCACTTCCTGCTCTGCAGCTGGATTCACTAACCCCTGGGAAGGCTCCTTTACTAGAGTATATTTAGCACAGGGAGCTCATCTATGGCTGTGCACACCAATGTCCCCAACCCCTGTGCCTGTCAATTCCATCACCAGACTTGGGAACCCAAGGGGGACACCATTTGTCCTATAGCAGCCCCTCAACCACTACCCAAACAGTGGCAGGAGAGCCCAGCAGGCTGGCTCCAGGCTCATGAGCTCTGACTCAAAATGCCTGCCTGGGGTTTTCCCCTGCCCACCCTGGGGAGGGGAGCTGCCATGTATGTAGCTGCTCACATGTTGCCTGTGTGACACATGTGTACCCAAGCTATGCTCCCTGGGCCTAGAAGGCTGCCCTGTCTATGATATCCCAGGGACAGCTCTGTGTTTTCTTTCATCAGCTCAGTATAGATAGACAAACTTGGGAAGCAGTGATGATCTTAGGGCAAGTTTTATTTCTAAAGTCAAAGTGAAATTGGAAGGCTGGTTCACTTCCCAAGTGACCACGATGGTCAGAGCTGAGTTGATTTTAAGCCAGCAACCTCTTCCAGGTGTCCCATCTGGACGCAGGTCCCAAGGCTTTGGGCCATTCTCCATTGCTTCCCCAGGCTGCATGCTGAGAACTGGATGGGAACTGGAGCAGCCAGGACATGATTTGGCCAACATTCAAACTAGGAACCAGGAACAACATGAGAGTCCGGAGTCACAGGTGGTGGCTTAATCAATTTTGCCATGATTGCAGTCCCCACAGAAAGCTCCTCAGCACACTGATGTTCTTGCTTCTAGTCATAAGACTGCTGGATCCTGGGTTAGCGTTCTTGTCCATTTCTGGAGGATCCTTCACACTATTCTCTTATCTAGCTGGGCCAACTCCCATCTACCCACAGTGGTGGACCCCCCCACTCAAGCACCCCACTCCAGCTTGCTGTCTGTCACTGGAAGGCTTTAGGGTTGACTCCAGTCTGGAGTCCTTGAAAGCCACATAGAAATCCTTCAGAGTTCCCAGCTGAAGGCATGGTAGGAACATGGGGGAGTAAACCAGGACATGAAAGCTTGTTTGCCCTCTCTCTTTCACATTTTAATAGGGGAAACACAGCAGAAGAATTCACCCCAGTCTTGTTTCAGGGTTCCCTTTGGTTTTCCCTACCACCCAAGTAGAGAACATCAACAGCCTGGTGCCTGCCTGAGGGTTCCCTGCCCAGCCCCTCATAGGAGGGGACATTCCAGGAACTGGGAACCACCAGGAGCTTTTTCCAGGTCTTCTACATGAGTGTAGGGTACCAAGGCTGTGGGCAGTTCTGCAGCTTTCCCAGGCTACAAGCAGGGTCCTGGATAGAAGTGGAACAGCCAGAACTAGAACTGGCAGCCATATGAAATCTGAGACTTACAAGATGAGGACTTACTCACTGAGTTATCCTGCCAAGTTATCTTCCTTTTCAAAATTTTATTTTATTGTGTATTTTATTTCATTGTGTTTTTTGTTTGTTTTATTTTTTAGAATACATAGTATGTTAGAGCTAGAGAGAGAGACAGTAAAAGTTTTCTGTTTACTGGTTCATTCTTCAGATGGCTGGGCAAGCTGGGGCTGGGCCAGCCCAAACCTGAAACTGGGATCTTCTTCTGGATCTCCCATGTGAATGACAGGGGCCCAACCAATGCCTGGGAAAGCAGTGGAGGATGGCCCAAAGCCTTGTGACCCTGAACCTGTGTGGGAGACCCGGAGGAAGCTCCTGGCTCCCGACTCCTGGCTCCCAGCTTCAGATCAGATTAGCTCCAGCCATTGCTGTCACTTGGGGAGTGAAGCAGTGGATGGAAACTCTCCCTCTCTCTCTCGGTCTCCTTCCTGTGTAAAGTGTATCTTTCAAATCAAAACAAATAAATATTTTTTAAAAGGTGGCTTATAATTACAGGATGTAAGGATTTCTGAGATATTTATTTTGCTTGAGAGGGAGACAGAGTGAGTTGCTGCCTGTAGGTTCACACTCCAAATGCCCTCAGTCGCTGAGGCTGGACTAGGGCCAACGCTGGGAGCCAGAAACTCAATATTCAACCCAGGTATCCTGTGTGAGTGGCAGGAACCCAACTGCTTGAGCCATGACCATTGCCTCCTGGGAGTCAGGAGCTGGAATCAGGGATTGAACCCAGGTCCTCGGATATGTGCAGTTGACATTCTGGCTGCCAGCTCAAACATCTATTCCTGAAGTGCTTTTGTTCTAAAACTTAAAATTCTGAGAATTGAACAATTTGTAAAGGGAGGAAAATCACATAAGAGGATGGCAGAGTCACTTTAAAAAACATTTTATTTGAGCTCGGCGCAATGGCGCAGTGGTTAAGGTCCTCACCTTGCATGCCCGGGATACCATATGGGCGCCAGTTCTATTCCCGGCGGCTCCGCTTTGGACGGCCCAAAGCTTTGGGACCCTGCACCCCCGTGGGAGACCCAAAAGAGGCTCCTGGCTTCAGATCGGCATAGCATTGGCCATTGCGCTCACTTGGGGCGTGAATCATCGGATGGAAGATCCTCCTCTCTGTCTCTCCTCTCTGTATATCCACTTTTCCAATACAAGTATAAAATAAATCCTTAAAAAAATTTTGTTATTGGAAAATTGGAATCACCAAAGGTGAGGCAGCACACAGTCCAGGAGTCCTTTCTGAGATACGGTAAGAAATTCAAGATAAGCCTAGAATTTGCAAGTAAATAAATACATTTTTAACTTAAGGCCAAATATACAAAGAGGAGTATAGACAGAGAGGTATATCTTCTGTCTGCTGATTCACTCTCCAAGGGGCCACACCAGAGCTGCTCCCATCTGAAGCCAGGAGCCCAGAGCTTCATCCAGGTCTACCACGGGGGTGTGGAGTCCCAAGGCTTTGGTTCATCCTTGACTGCTTTCCCAGACCACAAGCAGGGCACTGTGTGGGCAGTGGCACTGCTGGAATTAGAACCTATGCCCATATGGGATTCCAGTGCATGCAAGGTGAGGACTTTAACCAGGAGGCCATTTTGCTGGGCCCAAGTAAATAATCCTAATGGGGAAGTGATTTTACTGCTATGGAAGATCTGGGACCCCTATCTTTGATACTAAACTGTGGCTATGGCAGCACTTGTCTACATAATTTTGGCAAGTTAAGTAACTATGTGCTTCATTTTTTCCATTTATTAAATGGCGTGTTTCTTACAAGGCTATTGACTATTGGATGGAATCAAATACCCAGGACAGCACTCACATATCCCCTCCCGACAGCAGTGAGGAAGTGCAGAAAGGCACTGAGTCCCTGAGTTACAGGAGCCAGCCCTAGCTCTGATCCCCTGTTCAGTTGCTGTGGAGAACAGATTTTTAATCATCATTAATAGAGAAGGTCTGGAAGAAGCAAATTCTTTAAGCTTTCCTTTACTGTGGAAGAATTTTATTTCATGTTCAAAGACAAAGGAGACATTTTGCTGGGTATGTTATACTGGACTGACAATATTTCCCCTTTAATATCTTCAATATGCCACTCCTTTCTCATCTGGCCTGTAGTTTCCTCTGAGTGGTTGGCTGTGACTCTATTAGGGCTTCTCTAAATGTTAAACGATTCTTTCCACATGCACATTTACAAATCTTTTCCTTACGTTAGGCTAAAGAGAACTTGGTTATCATGTACCGTGGCCATGATTGCTTGTGCTCAATCCTACCAGAAGTTCTGTGTTGTTCCCTATTTCCTTCTCCAGATTAGGAAAGTTTTCATTTATTATTTCATTGAATATATCTTTAAATCAAGTTGCTTTTTCTGAGCCTTCTATAACTCCCATGACTCTCATATTTGGTCTTCAAGTAATCTCTCTTAATTCTTAAAAAAGAAAAGTTGTTTTGCTTCAATCAGATCCATTTCCACCTTTTTAATTGTTTCCCCGTTGTGGTAGATAATGTCTTCCAATTTTGAGATTTTTTTCTTTTGCCTCACCCATTCAATTATTGAGATTTTCTACTGAATTTTCAAACTTTCTACTGAAGAAGAACTGCAGACAGATTAACACAGATGAGGAAATGCTCAACAAAATACTAGTCAACAGACTACAACAACAATATATCAGACTGATCATTGTCTTCGATCAGGTGGGATTAATCATTGCCATGCAGATCAACAAATGTGATACACTGCCACAACAAAATGAGGAAGAAAAGCCATATGATCATCTCTGCAGATGCAAAGAAGGTATTTGACATATTCCAACACCATTTCCTGCTAAAAACCTTAAGCAAGACTGGCATAAAAGGAACACTGTGTAACACATTGAAAGCAATAAACAAAAAAACCCAATGCCAGCATTATACCAAAGGAGGAAAGACTGGAAGGTTTTCCATTGAGATGTGAAAGTAGACAAGGATGTCAACTCTTACCAAAGCTATTTAACAAAGTACTGTCCTTCCTAGTGCAATTAGGCAAAAAAAAGAAATTATGGGAATTCAGATTGGAAAAGAGGAACAATTATTTGTTTGCAATGACATGATTCTCTACATAGGAGAACCAAAATTTAAAAAAAGAAGAAATGGGCCAAGGAAATGAGCATTTTCCAACAGAACAAATTCAAACAGCTAATGGACATACAAAAGGCTCAGGCTCCCTAGCAAGTAACGAAATACAAATAAAACCCACTTTGAGGTTCCACTTAACTCCAGTTAGAATGATCTGGACATAGAAATCTTCCTACAGAAGCTCCTCTACTCTAAAACCAGCCCCAGCAAAGCAGAACTCATACAGTTCCATGTGCTGCCTCCAGCCCCCTCACACTGGATCCCAGCCATGACCACAAGTGTTTTCTACCTGTGATCCTATTAAAGAGGAATCAGGGAGAGCACCCAGCCTCAGGTGCCAGTGGAAGAGCTTCATTACGGAACCAAGAATGGAGGAAGGGGCATGGCCTTGGGGCCCTGGATAAGAGCTTGACTGCCTGCAGTACAATGTGGGTTCACCTATTCTTCGAGCTAAGCATTCTTGATTCTCACTAAGGCTCCTGCTGAGCTGCCACCCCATGCATTATGGCAGCAGGATTCTCCTGGCCTGAGACACCTCCCCCACTCTGCCCAACTTCTGCAGAAGCCTGTCCACTGTCATCTCCACATCCTGTGCATGCCCAGTCTCCTCTTCATGGCACAGGGTGCACAGGCCTGGAGTCGGCTGCTGTGACACAATCCTGGAGTCTGGGGCTTCATCAAGAAATGAATTTTCACCGTATGTGCCATTGGGGATACACTCAAAACCTGGGACTGGGGAACAGGGTCAGCCTGATGGTGCCTTCCTCACGCGCTCAAGCTGAGGTAGTCTCTCCCTCCTGTGGATGAACTTCATAGGATTCCAGTGCTTTCTGAACATGGAATTGGGTGGGAGGCATGGGGCATGGTCAGGGTGGCAAGGTGGCATACCAGGATGAGCCTCCAGCTGCACTGCCGACATGCCATGTGGACACAACTCTGAGTCATAGATGCTCCGCTTCAGATTCTCCCTGATAAAAACCTGAAGAAACAGTGGAGGCTGGCACAGTTCTCAGGCTCCTGCATCCACAGAGGAGACCTGGAAGAAGCTCCTGGCTCACTGCTTTGCATAGATCCAGCTGCAGCTGTTATGGCCATTTAGGGAGTAAACTAGGAAAAGGAAGATATCTCTCTATCTTTCTAACACAGCATTTCAAATAAAATCAACAGAAAATAACTTTTTATAAAATACATGTGATTTTGTAGCCAGGCAGATGGCCTAGAGGCTAAATCCTCACCTTGCATACACCAGGAACCCATATGGACAGTGGTTTGTATTCCTGCTGCTCCACTTCCCATCCAGCTCCTTGCTTGTGGCTTGGGAAAGTACAGGATGACCAAAAGCCTTGGGAACCTGTACTCACATCTCGCACATGGGAGACCTGGAAGTAGCTCCTGGCTTCAGATCAGCTTAGCTCTGGTCATTATGGCCAGCTGGGATGGGAGATCTTGTTCTTATCTTCTCTCTGTATATCTGCCTTTCCAATAACTTAAAAATATAAATCTTTTTTTAAAAAGCTATTTTAGCGTGAGTTTTGCTACATGAAACTCATATCCTTTCAATTTCAGTTTTATTTCCTTTATTGTATGATGCGTAATTAATGGAACCCTATCTGCTTAGCTCTGGTTAACAATATACTCTGCAGGATTATTACCCTCTCCTTGGACTGAAACATGGGTAATGTGAATTTCATGTGACTCAATGAGTCTACTTTGGTCAGTTATCCCTGGACCAAATAACCTTACCATTCCTTTAACAATATGGCTTTTTCCGTTTTAGTGGCCACATGACAAAGCCACTAATCATGGCACATGAACCACTAAATAGCTGAATTGCATTTTTTCCTCTGCAGAGCTTCTGACGGCCAACACTGCAGCTACCCCTTTGCATGCTAGGCCAATGGAATCTCAGCTGCTTCTCTTAAGACAAGGCTGTCTGCTCCTCACACAGCTGTGACCATCCGTTCAGTAACAAATGCAGTGTGACTGATCAACCCATGAGCCAACAATTCTGCAAGGCAGAAGACCAGGCTGAGCCCCATTTCCCCAGAGGGTATGGATTTGCTCTGCCCTCGGAATGCTTTCCGGCAAGTCTCTCTGCCCCATGAAGTTCCTCTGTGAGGAATCTACATTGTCCCTCAGTGGTCACATCCCCTCCTTGGATATACCACCTCCAGGTCCACAACTGTTGGTCACTCTCGATTCTTACCACTTCTGCTGTGGAGAACTTTGTCCAATGCAGAACTGGCATGGCAGTTCTCAGAGTCACTGTAGTGTTGCCAGACAGAGGTTCCACCGACTTAATGCTTCCTATATCAGCCATGTTCCTTTTCCAAAACTTACATATCTAACAATGGAATCTAGGGATTTTCTTTGGTCCAGACACAACAAGGTTTAAATAACTGGTCATCCCGTCTCATGGTACAGTGTCCATGTACCTCATTATACTAGATTTTGTTTCAGATCTTCTCCCATAGTTGGATAACTTAATTTCTGAAAAGCTTTCATATTACCCTTTCATTCTTAAAAACCAGGTGTTAATTCTCAAATTCATTTACAACTTTAAGCTTTCATAGCCTTCTTGAAAATGGATTTAACAATAACCCCAAAGGAGTAGAGATGCATCAACAGATGATCCCATTAACATCCGTGCAATGGATTAATCATTGGGGGTTTTCAATTTTGTATTTTATCAACTGCTGATTGTAGGATTTGTCTTCCTTTCATTTTCCATGTATTTTTTCAAAACATTGCAACTATATTTCATTCAGTTATCTTGCACTGGGTAACTCTAGAATCCTTATAACTTGTATCAATAATCACTGGTTTTCCTTTTGCAAAATGCACAAGGATTGCACAATGTCTTATCCTATCATCATCTACATATCAATATATGTAATAATGGCTGACTTACACTCTTAACAAACTGATTTCTTTTTATGGGAAAACCAGATCAGATTTATGGAGACAAATAAGTTCATAACATCTTCCATC
>NW_024465328.1:0-59854 GCF_017591425.1 Ochotona curzoniae | reverse complement strand
TACCCTATGGAGCTTTAATTAAATAACTTACACAAACAAATTTCCCCCCTACTTGAGCCCAACAAATTATGCCCCTAAGTTAGAGATTTTGGTTGGGGTAACCTTGGAGTATAACTCAACCTCTGAATGGATCCAGCTACAATTAACCTAAGCAACTAGACCATTAATTGACTCAATTTATAGATCAATGGGACAAGTTACCCTAGGGATAACAGCAGAATCCTACTGTAGAGTCCATATCGACAATAGGATTTATGACCTCGATGTTGGATCAGGACGCCCAAATGGTGCAACCACTATTAATGGTTTGTTTGTTCAATGATTAAAGTCCTAGAAGTGATCTGAGTTCAGACCGGAATAATCCAGGTCAGTTTCTATCTATTTACTTCTCCCAGTATAAAAGGACAAGAGAAGTAGAGCCCACTGTACACCAGCACTCTAAATCCAATAAATGAAAGAATCTTAATCTAGCAAACTACACACAACCTGCCCAGGGCCAGGGCTGTTAAGATGGCAGAACCCAGTTATTGCATAAAACTTAAAACTTTATACTCAGAGGTTCAACTCTGCTTCTTAATATGTTCCTGGCCAATATTATCTTTTTAATTCTCCCCGTACTTTTAGCCATAGCATTTCTCAACCTAGTTGAACGAAAAATTCTAATCTACATGCAACTCCATAAGGGCTCTAATTCCATCGGCCCATATGGACTCCTTCCTCTGGGGTTTACTGATCAGTGTGATCATTTTAAATTCATCTAGTAATCCCTCTAGGAGATTTTACCTTATATTTTTTCATGATGTTTCATGATTGTTGTTGGTTTCAAATGAAACTGCAAATCTGACATGTTTTAATGTGAATACTGTTTAATGTGAACATGTTTGTTCATGCTTTTTTTTTTATTTTTGGTCTTGTTTTCTGTCTGAAAGTCTTGAAAAAAGAAAGTCCTTGGCCCTGTTTTGTCTTCGGATCATCTCCCTCTCACACACAACCGTTCTTTAATTTCATTTCTTTTTTTTTTTTTTTTTTTTTTTTTTAATAATCTTAGTTTATTAGGGTACAAAGGGTCACGGGCTACAGGGTGAAAGCGGGTAATATCATTGTTTCCACACTAATATAATCATTTTGCCCTGTATCTAGGGTTAGGGGAGTAACAAAGGGGAAAGCCCCACCCTACCTCCCACCCATCCCCCATCCCCAACATGAGGCGCGCTCCAAGGGTCCTGCTCATACAGTTTTGATAGTTCATCAGTTCTGGATTGCTGCCAATCTCTCCGTCCCAACCGTAATGAAACCTATTCAGAGTCCACTGGCTGACAGTCTCTTGATGGTTGGGGTTCCAAGATCAGCAGTTCAGTTCGAGAAATATCCAAAGAAACTTCATCTGAGTTGATCCCAGATCTGATTCTTGAGTGAGTTTGCTAGTACAGACTCCAACACTGTGCGTCACACCAATCAGCTTATGCATATGCTGGTCGTTGCGATTACTGGGTCCGTTCGGCTTCCAGCCCTGTCTTCCTTGTGAACCAATGGGTGTTGTAGTCCAGCTCGATTCTACCCACTTCATACTCGGTCTTCATGCAAACCAGTTGGAGCTGCAGCCTAGTTGAGGCGACTCCCCAAAACCCCTACCAGTTCTGCCCCCCACCCTGGTTCCCATGCTTGCCAGTATGCACTGCAGGCTTGTCCAGTCTGTCCCACATCCCAAGTAGCTCTCGCACACATCAATGGACATTGAAGCCTGGTTCAACCCAACCAACCTATTATCCAGCCCATACACCCACTGGCAGGTGCCTTTCTGTCAAGCCACCCCTGCTCCTAGCCTGGGTTTCGTGCTGTCCAGTGAGGGTGGTAACCCTGAGGGAGGTGCCCACTATTTCCCTACTAGGCCACACCCACTCCTAGAGTATGCAGTCTCCAGGTAGTTTTGGCATTTGACTTGTCAGAATTGGCTCCTAGTACCAGCCTCTGCCAGCTAACGCTGTGGCTAAGCCCAAACACCCCTCAACCCACTCTAATTTTAACTTGCACCAGTCAGAACAGTCAGCTCACCGTGAGGCCCACAGGTGCTATAGCCCTGCCTAGTCTGAACTGCCCCCATCCGTATTCACACTTCCCAATGGAAGTAGTTATCCAGCAGGGGTGCCCACGTTCCCCTGTTGGCTTTGCCTCCTCCCTGATTGTCACATGTGCTGGTTGTGTGCTGCAGCCACATCTGGTACGGCTCATCTCACCTTGGCATTACTTGTTGTGTACTGGTATGTGCTGCAACCAAACCTGGCTCGACCCACACTCTGTTCTGGTGCTCGGATTCACCAGAAGGTAATGTGAACAGATTCAGGCTGGTCTGCCCCCAACCCATGCCATGTGTATGCCAGTGGGATAATTTTCATTGCCTGTTTTGGGTTGTTCCCGATTGTGCTTCTTGCGCTTACCTGCATGGGACTGTGTCCTGCCAGAGAAGTTGCCCGGGCTCCTCCACCAGAACCTGTCCCAATGCCAGTTTTCGCGCATACCAGTGGGTCCATGAGCCAGCACTACTCAGTTCGCCTGCTATCCTAGGAGGAACAGTGGCTTTTCCTGCCTGGCCTCCGACCCAAGCTGGTTCTTGTTGTTGGATATTTCAACCCAGCCATGGCTCTTCCATACCCCTACCAAGCTCACACATGGTTCAGTAAGGGCTGAGACCTAACCTAGTCTGTCACACAACCCTCCCCGGTCCTCCAGAGCACCAGATGGTGTTGGAATTTGGCCTGGCTTGGTGCTTCCCATCCCAGTCCACAATTGTGCCAAGTGAGATTACGATCGTATCCTGATCAGAATGTAGCCTCAGTTCCAGCCCATGCGCTCCTTGGTGGGAAACTCAACCCAGCTAGGGTGTCCTGTTATTTCCCCAACCGGGCCTCTGCCCTGCCATAGAGCAGGTGTAGGCTGGTGGTTGTTCTGTCTCCGCTTGGCAGAGCCCCTCACTTGTCGTGGCCCCTTGGATGCTGTGGCTTAGTGCCTCTGCCTCACACAGATCAGTATGTGCAAGGACCTACCTGGCATGAGCTGTGCTCCAACCTGATTTCTGTTGTTACTTGTGAGTTAAGGTTTGTTCAGCCCTGCCCCTTCTGTCCCCTTCCAGTGGCAGCCCGGCCCACCCCACATCCTGTTTAAAGATGCACATTTGGGTGCTGCTGCCTTGACCTACCCTGACTGTTGTGGATTCCTTTACCCATGAGTGATGGCAGATGGCGTGGTCACACCTAGCTTAGACCATTGCAACCCCAGCTTGGGAACTAACCCGGGGGATTTGTATTCCAAAGGGTTGGGCCCACACAACCCCACAGAGCCTACCCCCAGCCCAAGTTCTCTTGTGTGCTGGAGAGTGTCTTGATCCTGCCAAATGTGACCACTCCACAACTCCAACACTCAGTCGGGCAATGGTACCCAACACTGCCAAAGAGGCCCCCATCCATAGCTTTGGTGTGGGCTAGTATATGGTGATCAGTGATGTTCTATACTAATATCCCATCTCTGTATTCATAATTGAGCTGTTGCATCTGTCTTACTAAAATTATCTTCTGGACACTTCCCCCAAACCACTAGGTCTTGGTCCCCTTGCCTGCTTGTATCTTTCATGACACTGTCACTGAGAATACCTGAAAATTCACTTTGCACCTACACTCAATCTAGTCTTAGTCATGAGTGACCCAGGCAGCAATTACATATGTTGAAAACCCCAGAGTTTGCCCTTCCGGGCGGCCAGCAGGCAAAGCCTGGCACCACTTGGTGCACTGGCCGCCCTGGGGGAGGCCGAGGACTCGTTCACTGCCTTGTGGCAGTGTCTTTGGCGTGAGTCCCCCGCATTGGGTCCGACCCGGCAGGGGCACCCCCCACAGTCGCCACTCTGCAGGGAGCGTCAGTTGCCCCCAAGCCCAAGGACCGAACTCCTCCCAAACTCCCCCAGCCGCATGGTCTTAGCAGCTGGGCGGAGCTAGGAATTTCCACCCAGTTCCCAAGTTCCCTCATGGCGGACTTACCCTGAGGGAAGAGCTCTCTTGGGTCCTGGGGGAGGCCGAGGACTCGTTCACTGCCTTGTGGCAGTGTCTTTGGCGTGAGTCCCCCGCATTGGGTCCGACCCGGCAGGGGCACCCCCCACAGTCGCCACTCTGCAGGGAGCGTCAGTTGCCCCCAAGCCCAAGGACCGAACTCCTCCCAAACTCCCCCAGCCGCATGGTCTTAGCAGCTGGGCGGAGCTAGGAATTTCCACCCAGTTCCCAAGTTCCCTCATGGCGGACTTACCCTGAGGGAAGAGCTCTCTTGGGTCCTGGGGGAGGCCGAGGACTCGTTCACTGCCTTGTGGCAGTGTCTTTGGCGTGAGTCCCCCGCATTGGGTCCGACCCGGCAGGGGCACCCCCCACAGTCGCCACTCTGCAGGGAGCGTCAGTTGCCCCCAAGCCCAAGGACCGAACTCCTCCCAAACTCCCCCAGCCGCATGGTCTTAGCAGCTGGGCGGAGCTAGGAATTTCCACCCAGTTCCCAAGTTCCCTCATGGCGGACTTACCCTGAGGGAAGAGCTCTCTTGGGTCCTGGGGGAGGCCGAGGACTCGTTCACTGCCTTGTGGCAGTGTCTTTGGCGTGAGTCCCCCGCATTGGGTCCGACCCGGCAGGGGCACCCCCCACAGTCGCCACTCTGCAGGGAGCGTCAGTTGCCCCCAAGCCCAAGGACCGAACTCCTCCCAAACTCCCCCAGCCGCATGGTCTTAGCAGCTGGGCGGAGCTAGGAATTTCCACCCAGTTCCCAAGTTCCCTCATGGCGGACTTACCCTGAGGGAAGAGCTCTCTTGGGTCCTGGGGGAGGCCGAGGACTCGTTCACTGCCTTGTGGCAGTGTCTTTGGCGTGAGTCCCCCGCATTGGGTCCGACCCGGCAGGGGCACCCCCCACAGTCGCCACTCTGCAGGGAGCGTCAGTTGCCCCCAAGCCCAAGGACCGAACTCCTCCCAAACTCCCCCAGCCGCATGGTCTTAGCAGCTGGGCGGAGCTAGGAATTTCCACCCAGTTCCCAAGTTCCCTCATGGCGGACTTACCCTGAGGGAAGAGCTCTCTTGGGTCCTGGGGGAGGCCGAGGACTCGTTCACTGCCTTGTGGCAGTGTCTTTGGCGTGAGTCCCCCGCATTGGGTCCGACCCGGCAGGGGCACCCCCCACAGTCGCCACTCTGCAGGGAGCGTCAGTTGCCCCCAAGCCCAAGGACCGAACTCCTCCCAAACTCCCCCAGCCGCATGGTCTTAGCAGCTGGGCGGAGCTAGGAATTTCCACCCAGTTCCCAAGTTCCCTCATGGCGGACTTACCCTGAGGGAAGAGCTCTCTTGGGTCCTGGGGGAGGCCGAGGACTCGTTCACTGCCTTGTGGCAGTGTCTTTGGCGTGAGTCCCCCGCATTGGGTCCGACCCGGCAGGGGCACCCCCCACAGTCGCCACTCTGCAGGGAGCGTCAGTTGCCCCCAAGCCCAAGGACCGAACTCCTCCCAAACTCCCCCAGCCGCATGGTCTTAGCAGCTGGGCGGAGCTAGGAATTTCCACCCAGTTCCCAAGTTCCCTCATGGCGGACTTACCCTGAGGGAAGAGCTCTCTTGGGTCCTGGGGGAGGCCGAGGACTCGTTCACTGCCTTGTGGCAGTGTCTTTGGCGTGAGTCCCCCGCATTGGGTCCGACCCGGCAGGGGCACCCCCCACAGTCGCCACTCTGCAGGGAGCGTCAGTTGCCCCCAAGCCCAAGGACCGAACTCCTCCCAAACTCCCCCAGCCGCATGGTCTTAGCAGCTGGGCGGAGCTAGGAATTTCCACCCAGTTCCCAAGTTCCCTCATGGCGGACTTACCCTGAGGGAAGAGCTCTCTTGGGTCCTGGGGGAGGCCGAGGACTCGTTCACTGCCTTGTGGCAGTGTCTTTGGCGTGAGTCCCCCGCATTGGGTCCGACCCGGCAGGGGCACCCCCCACAGTCGCCACTCTGCAGGGAGCGTCAGTTGCCCCCAAGCCCAAGGACCGAACTCCTCCCAAACTCCCCCAGCCGCATGGTCTTAGCAGCTGGGCGGAGCTAGGAATTTCCACCCAGTTCCCAAGTTCCCTCATGGCGGACTTACCCTGAGGGAAGAGCTCTCTTGGGTCCTGGGGGAGGCCGAGGACTCGTTCACTGCCTTGTGGCAGTGTCTTTGGCGTGAGTCCCCCGCATTGGGTCCGACCCGGCAGGGGCACCCCCCACAGTCGCCACTCTGCAGGGAGCGTCAGTTGCCCCCAAGCCCAAGGACCGAACTCCTCCCAAACTCCCCCAGCCGCATGGTCTTAGCAGCTGGGCGGAGCTAGGAATTTCCACCCAGTTCCCAAGTTCCCTCATGGCGGACTTACCCTGAGGGAAGAGCTCTCTTGGGTCCTGGGGGAGGCCGAGGACTCGTTCACTGCCTTGTGGCAGTGTCTTTGGCGTGAGTCCCCCGCATTGGGTCCGACCCGGCAGGGGCACCCCCCACAGTCGCCACTCTGCAGGGAGCGTCAGTTGCCCCCAAGCCCAAGGACCGAACTTTTAATTTCATTTCAATCAAGGTGTTGACCAAGTCAATTGTAAGTTCACTGCAAGAGCTATACTTTGCAAAAGTGTCCATGATCAGAAGACTCTAAAAGTGCTATTAAACATAACAAGTCCTGCAAAAGCCAAAAATTATAAGCAATTTTGTCTCATTTCTTGTGGTGTGTCTTGGGTTTGTTTATGTTAAGCTATATTAAATTGAAATATTGTGTGATGCAATGGCCTCATCTTTGCATATCATTCAAATGGCAGTACATTTTTGTGCAAAAAATTTGAAATTATTCTGGGAAAGTCTTCCATTAAGGTTAACTGTTCCTATCATGGTTTGAAGTGTCAGGAAATATTAGCTATTTCTTTTGTACATGTATGTACCTAGGAGGTTTGATGTGTTAAATAATAATGCTTAAAGGACTCTCCTTTTTACTATTTTAAACTTAAAACTGTGCTTTAACCCCGTTTTCTAAAACTAAAGAACAGTTTATAATGCTGAAAAAAAAAAGAAACCACAATGGGACAGAAATGGTGCCATCTGAGATGGATATAATACAGAGAGAGCAGTTGCCCAGTGGATTTTCAGCAGGAGAAAGGAAAGAACCAAATAAATGGTCCTTGTCACTTACTCCCTGTGGGGGAAAAAAAATGTCGGCTTTTCGCACGAACTGCCTTGTCTGATCATCCAAAGACACAGCAACATCAAACCCAGGTGTCCAGCATTTGGCCAGAACTAGAAAGGGCTGGGCCACCATGATGTGCAGTCCACACCCACTAAAGGCAGGTCAGAAACCTACCCACTCCCCCTTTACCACCACCACCTGTTTCATTCCCAAGAAGATTCCCAAGAAATGGGACATGAGCAGCCAGTCCTTTCCCAGGATTCTCTTCTCCACTGAAAAAAAAAAATAAAGTCACTTGGAGACAGCTTCCATAGGAAACTGGCCAGAATCCTTGAGAAATGGTCCAAGAATTAAATGAGTGTAGCCTGCACTTAAAAGAAGGGAGAAAAGTAACCACACATGGAATAGAAGATGGCAAGAACCAGGACAAGAAGGTGGAACCTACTACCACCAAGAAAGCCAGAAAGTATTCTTCCCAGGAAGAGGCTGGAGCTGGGGCGAGCCTAGCACATGGAACCTTCCCTTTTAACACCCAACCCGTCTCTGCCATTCTTAACCCACCCAACCCCAAAAAGACCACATGTCTCTACAATCCAGGTGTTTGTTCATCTTGAATGCAACTTCAAAACCCGAAAATACAGACAGAAGCATTGCCCAGGCCAAAGAGGTTGGCAGAGCTGCAAATGTGCCAGTGCTCAGGTTTCATGGGGCCCTCACAGCCCAGTGCCATTCAAATCCCAAAGGAGGATGGCCTGTGCCACCTGGGGACTCTGACAGCAGGGGAACTGGGTGCAGCAGTAGTCCCTGAGCTCCCTGTTGAACAGGAAGCACAAGACAGGGTTAATGCTGGCCTGAAGCAGGTGAGCCCCACGAGGCCATCGGGTAGGCCTGGGGTGCCGGGCTTAACCAGGACGCGCAGGTAGCTGGCCACAAAGTAGGGGACCCAGAAAAGCATGAAGAGCAGCGTGATGGCTTAGAACATCCTGCAGGGCCACTTCTCAGTCTTGAACTCTTCCAGCACAAGCAGGAAGTGGATGCCACGGCCAGACTCCGCCACCAGGATGCCCATGAGAGCAGGTGGTGTAGGAAGCCAAGCGCAGGGATGCCATCAGGCTGCTGTCCCAAGGCACACAGCACACTGACCTAGTTGCTGCCTGGTCCAGTAAAGGTAGGAAGGCCAGGGCCAGTGTGCAGTAGGCACACCAGCATGGTGGTATATGGCCAGCCGGCTAGGCGCTTAGCTTAGAAGTGGTGGTGTGTCATACCCAGGTAGTGGGTGACACCCATGCCAAGCAGTAGGAAGGCGGTATGGAAGTAGAAGAATCCCAGGAGTAAGGCAAGCAGCCTGGTGCCAGTGTGCCCAGCAGCACCCCCTTGGCGGCCACAGCCCTGCGTGCAGGAAGCACAACTGCCAAGAGGCAGGTAAGCACACCCAGCCTGTCTGCCAGTCACAGGTCCAGCAGCAGGCAGTATGGGGTGCAGTGTAGCCTGCGCTTCTGCATGAGCAGCAGCGTGAACAGCATGTGTTCCCACAGGCTCATGCACAGCAGCAGGCTGAGCATGGCCAGCTTGAGGCTTAGTGCAGCTGCCACTGATCCTTTAGCTTGGCCTTGCCATCGTGGTTTCTTCTGGTGTGTAACACACTGGGGCTAACCCTGACCTTGCAGCTCTCTCTGGCTGCCCAGCCTACACTCAGGTGCCCCTGCTTCTGCCACTGCTGCTGGGCGGGCCCTGGGAGAGCTCCCAGCCTTAGCACCCTGCATGCTCCTTCCCTCCTCCATGCTGCTGCCACTATTGCAGCAGCAGAGCCCCCATCACCTCTGCCAGAGTGTGCGGAATGCCACTCAACACCATACTGTTCTTACCATCTTCAAGTTGTAGGTTTTTTTTTTTTTTGAAGATTGCAAATTCAACATAACAGAGAGGAGGTAAGACAGAGAGGAAGAGTTTCCATCCAATGATTCATTGCCCAAGTAACCTCAATGGCTGTAGCTGTACCAATCCAAAGCGCAGAGCTTATTAAGAGTCTGCCATGGGCCAGGCGCCATGATCTAGAGGCTAAAGTCCTCACCTTGAATGCTCCAGCATCCCATATGGGCACCAGTTCTAATCCCAGCAGCTCCACTTCCCATCCAGTTCCCTGCCTGTGGCCTGGGAAAGCAGTTGAGGATGGCCCAAAGCCCGGGGATGCTGCACCCATGTGGAAGACCTGGAAGAAGTTCCTGGCTCCTGGCTTAGGATCGGCGCAATACTGGCAGTTGTGGTCACTTCGGGAGTGAATCATCAGACAGAAGATCTTCCTCACTGTCTCTCCTCCTCTCTGAATATCTGACTTTGTAATAAAAATAAAATAAATCTTAAAAGCACACGCAAGGCCAGCACTTTAGCTGCTAGACCACTGCGCTGGACCCTCACTTTGTAATCTTTATCATCAGTTCCATAGGCTTAGACTTACGGGTAGGCCTTAGGCTTTAGGCTTATACTTACAGGTGGGCCTTAGACCATAGGCTTACTCTCAGGCTTTAGGGTTATGGGTAGGCATTATGCCTTAGGCTAAGGCTTCAGTTGATGTGTAGGCCTTAAATCTTAGGCTTAAGTTTATGTGTAGAGTTTAGTCCACAGTCTTCGGCTTAGGCTTAAGGTTAGGCCTTAGGTTGTAGGCTTAAGTTTACACTTATGGTTAGGCCTTAAGCCTTAGGCTTTGAATTGTAAGTAGGCTTTAGACCTTAGGCCTTTGGCTTAGGTTTAGGTTTAGGATTAGCCTTACAGGTAGGCCTTAGGCTTTGGGGGAGGAATTAGGCTTTATCCTTAGTCTTAGAATTAAGAGTAGGCCTTAGACCTTAGGCTTATTCATGGGCCTCTGTCCTTAAACCTTAGGCTTAGGTTTAGGGGTAGGCCTTAGGATTTAGACTTAGCCTTTGTTTTAGGCTTACTCATAGGCCTTTGGCCTTAATCCACAGGCTTAGGCTTAGGGCAGGCTTAGGCTTACTTGTAGGCCTTAGGCCTTAGCCTTAGTCTTAAGCTTAGAGGTAGGCCTTAGACCTTAGTCTTAGATGTATATGTAGGCTTTAGGTTTGGCTTAGGCTTATGGATAAGCTTTATGCCTTTTGTCAGGCTTATGTTTATGGGTAGACTTTAGGTTAGGCTTTAGGTTAGGCTTAGGTTTACAGTAGGCCTTAGGCTTAGTTTTAGCATTAGGCTTACAGGTAGACCTTTGATCTTAGGCTTAGGCTGAGCACCTGGGGGAACGGCCGCCTTCTCCTGGCCATCCCTTGGTTGAGGGGCTTATTGTGGGTCATTCCAACTTGGCTGCAGCTCCCACTGCTTTGTGTGAGGGCTGAGTGTATGCTGCTTAACATCAGACTGGACTGCAACACCCATTGGTTCTAGTGGAAGGCAGGACTGGAAATAGAACCAACACTTAAAACCACCAGCATGTCCATAAGCTGACTGGGGCAATGGAATCAGATTGTCCCTGTATTGGCAAGCACACAGAAGAATTTGGACTGGTTATTGCCTCTGACAAAGGTGTTTTTTTTTTTTTTTTTTTTTTTTTTGTGATCTCCCCAATTGAACTCCCGGACTCGGAACTCTAAACATGAAGCAAAGTACAGGTTCCATGTTCTGCCATGGAGTGCAAGTGCCAGAACCGAGACTCCTCAGAGGCTCAGACGGAGCAGAAGAAAGCACAACCAGGTGCACATGAAGATATGGCAGTCTTTCAGAACCTGCAAGAGGACTTCTGGTACCACAACATGGGATGGAGGACAGAACAAATCAGTTAACTACCCCAACCATGTGTTGGCAGTGAAAATCTGGGCAGAGACTCTAAGGTGGACTATGTCAACCAGTGGATTATAGTGACCTCATCTTGCTTCAAATGGCAAGATTGGTAGCAATTCATAACTGTTGAACTATGGAAACAACTGGAGCAAGACCCTTGGAGCATGCCCCACATCAGGGACCTGGGATGGGTGGGAGACTGGGTGGGGCTTCTCCCTTTTTCTCCCCCTTTACCCCTGATACAGGAAAAATAAATGTGGAAATAAGAATCTTATAAACATCCCTGTAGCCTTTGAATCTCTGTGTCCCAGTTAACCATGTAAAAATTGTCAAAAATTAAGAAAATAAAAAATAAAATAAATAAAAATCACTAGCTGCTAAAAAGAAAAAGACCCTGCCTGGACTGGACATGACAGTGACCGAAGTCCCTGCATGGACAGGAACCCAGGAGCTGGGGACAAGCATTAGCATGACCCAGGAATGTGGTCCCTGAGTGGACACAATCTGAACGCAGGAGACAGAGGTGGACACAATTGAGAAGGTGGGGCATACATGGACATGGCACAGGAGTTCAGGCCCTTCATGGACACAACCTGGGCAGTGGGCCAGGAGCCTCTGGACACCGTGCATGCGGGGCGCCAGTGAGCCCAGAGCCCAGCCGGGACCCTGATCATCTACCGTCTACCAACTCGCTGGTGGCCCATGGCACTTGCTCAGCCTGCCCCCTGGCCTCCCACTCCCTCAGGCCGAGTCTGCCAGGTCTTCAGACTGGACAATGGCCCCACCACCTTGGCCTCCTACCTGCCAGCCTGGGAGAACGAAGTGACCTAGGTAAGGCTGCAGTGGAGGGTGTGCCCCCTGGAGGCCTGGGGGAGAGGTGCAGGACTCTGAGATGTTCCTGAGGACCCTGTTTTCTTTATTTTCATTACAAAGTCAGATATACAGAGAAGAGGAAAGACAGAGAGGAAGATTTTCTATGCAATATTTCACTTCTCAGTGACCTGAACAGCCAGTGCTGCGCAGATCCAAAGCCAGGAGCCAGGAACTTCCTCTAGGTCTCCCACATGGGTGCAGGGTCCCATCTTCAGGCTGTCCTCAACTGCTTTTACAGGAAACAAGCAGGGAGCTGAATGGGAAGCAGGGCCACCAGGATTGGAACCAGTGCCAATATGGGATCCTGGTGCGTGAAAGGCGAGAACTTTAACCTCTATGCTATCACGCTGGGCCCAGAAGTATTGTGGCAGGTGTCTGAAAGGTTCCTGCAAGAAGAAATGGCCATGGGCTTGCTTTAGCAAATAGCCCATCTTGAAGCATATTTTGGGTTGTTCAATACCTATTTTTAGATCTATGAGGTTATAGGTTTGTCTAAATGTATATTAACCAGACCAGAGGATATTCTTCTTCTTGGTTGATGAACTGGAAGACTCTTCTGAAAGGTGCCTGCTAATCTGTCAGCAACCCCTCCCTTCTTCCCTGCAGGAAACCCATTTTTAATCATCTTCTCTGGCACTTAGCATTTCTGCTCTCAGAACTGCCTTCATCTCCCAGGTGTTCCTAGCGATCACCT
Source organism: Ochotona curzoniae (assembly GCF_017591425.1). Lineage (NCBI taxonomy): Eukaryota > Metazoa > Chordata > Mammalia > Lagomorpha > Ochotonidae > Ochotona > Ochotona curzoniae. The sequence goes on along the minus strand of NW_024465328.1, from coordinate 47,332 downwards.
GACCTTGATGACCAAAGGCTGTTCTGTGACCAGAGCACTGGTGAATGGATTCAGTTATCCCATTGCCCATTCCAGGATTCACTCCCAGATTAAGACTATGTAAAGATTTAGAGGACAAATCTGTGTTCCAGCTCTTTTCCTGAGAGAGGACTTGGTGCTTCTGTACTGGCTGTTTGCAGAAGCAGAGCTGATGGTGACTTAGGAATGGTAGCATTCCATCTGGGGTGCACAGAACCCTAAGGAAGGGTTTTGTGTTGTGGAGTGCAAGAACAATAACACTGACCCAAGTGTAGGATGTTAGCAAGAGTCTTGATTTTCCAAGCTTGGTGACAGCTGCTCCTGCTACACTCCAGCAGCCAATTCACCAAGCCACTAAAGTTAGGCTTTTTAAGCTTTCCTCCTCAGGTCAGACTGAGAGCAATGCAGGAGAAACAAAGTTTCAGGCCAGCAGGGAGTTACCAGAGCCCAAAGTTACAATGGAGTAACCTACAGGAGGCAGGAGGGGCCAGGTTTCTGGGCCCTGTGCAGTGTCAATTAACCTGAGGAGCAGGTGCCATCAGTGGTGTCACCCCATTACAGTTTGCTTACTGTGCCTTCAGTGGACTTGGGCCTGTACACCTACTCATTAGTGTGTCTGATTTAGGGTCTCTGGATACATTAGCACAGGTTAGAACTCATCTGTCCAATGCCAGCCTTGCTCAGAGAATTACCTGGTTGGCTGCCAACTCTTGCATCAGGGGTTGTCCTTCAGGAATCCAGATGCATGTGAACTTGGAGTTTGGTGTTATTTATTTATTTATTTATTTATTTATTTATTTTGCTTGGACAGGCAGCTATGTGTGGAAATTGCTTTGACTTATAAAGGAGTTGTGAGATCCTAACATGTAACAGACTGTGAATTTCCCAAGATGAGTTGGGGTTCCTAACTAACGCCACTGGGAGAGGAACTCAAATCCTTTTGTTCCACAGACTTTCTCACCAAACTCTCCACTTTTCTGTTTTTCTAATGTCTGCAAACTCTACCTACTTTGGATGCCATCAGCACCCCTATAAAGGGACAAACGTGATGATTTCAGAGCAGAAAGAGGCCAAAATACTGCAGCATTGAGGAGGCTGGATTTAGACAAGTGATGTTTATACACACATCCAAATTAGAAGAGAAAACATATTTTCTTAGATTTGAAACACTAAACTTGATGTAAAGCAAAAAAACAAACAAACAAACAAAAAACTGCTACAAAATTGAATGCAAAACAACAGAAAAACAAAACATGAGAAACAAGATTGAAAGCATTGAGACGATCCAGGATGAGCTGAGCTGCTGATGAGCAAAGCCCGCATTCTTCACCATGAAGCCAGGATATTCACAGTGTGCTAAATCCCACTGCCCAACAGTCAATACAAAGGCCTGAAAATCCCAGGAAGCAAGACACTGTTCCCCACATGCAGAAGAATGATTGGTGAGTGCAATCAGCTCCATGAATGTGAGAGATAATAGGCAGAACTGGACACAGTAATAGCTAAACCAGTATGCACAACTGTTTCATAGAAAGTAGACATGTAACTAAACAGAAACTTAGAAACAGACTGACTGGGATGTCGGGCTGTCCCAGTAGTCTAGAAAGAGCTAAAGTCCTTGCCTTGAAAGCACCTGGATACTAGATGGGTGCCGCTTCTAATTCCAGTGGCTCCACTTCCCATCCAGCTCCCTGCTTGTGGCCTGGAAAAGCAGTCAACCATGGCCCAAAGCCCTGGGACCCTGCAACCACATGGGAGACCTGTAAGAGGCTACTGGCACCTGGCTTCTGATCAGCTCAGCTCAGGCCATTGCAAACACTTGAGGAGTGAATCAATGGCTGAAAATTCTTCCACTCTGTCTTTCCTCCTCTTACTATATCTTACATTCCAAAGAAAATAATTCAATCTTAGAAAGAAGCTTTAAGAATGTTGCTTGTGGCTACTGTCCTCATCTTGCACACAACAGGATCCCATATGGGTGCCAGTTCTAATCCTGGTGGCCCTGCTTCCCATCCAGCTCCCTGCCTGTGGCCTGGGAAATCAGTTGAGGGCAGCCCAAAGCCTTGGGACTCTGCACCCATGTGGACCCATGTGGGAGACCCGAAAAGGCTCCTGAAGCCTGGTTTGGATGGGCACAGCTCCAGCAGTTTTGGCCACGTGGGTGGGGGGGGTGAATCAATGGATGCAAGATCTCCCTCTCTGTCTCTCCTCTCTGTAAATCTGACTTTCCAATACATTTTTTTTAAAAGGAAAAAAAAAAAACAATGTGGAGCATTGTTTTCTAGGAATATCAAGAGAGCAATATAACCCCGAGAAGGAATACAAACCCAAGAAGGAAGCAAATGTGAGATGAAAATATATTATTTTTGGAGTTTCAATGGCTGCCAAATCCTAAAATTTGAGGATAATTTTAAATCTACAGGATGAAAATACTCAATAAATTCCTAGTTCATCTCTCTCTCTTTCTCCCTCCCTCTCTCTCATACACACAAACACACACCATACAGAAAAACAAAAAGTCACATATTATTACAATTACCTAAAGTCAACAGTGACAAACTTTAATAAGGGCAAGTATTTGACAAAAGAGTTAAAATTCTATATGCATTAGTAGAGTGGACTCTGATCCTGGTACTTGGATAAAACAATTTCAAGGCTTTTGAGTAAAAGCTCAATAGTAGGATTACATGACTATGTTAAATTTCATTTTTACTAGTTTTTAAATTATGTTCCAAATTTTTCCACACTAACTAAACCAATTGATATTTCCATCAATAGTATGTAAAGATTGCTTCTTAGCAAAATCCTCACCAGCGTATGTTACTACTACCTATATTGTTTTTCACAGTGAGAAAGTGTATTTACAAGTTGAGAAAGTCAGACACACAAAAACATTCTAGAAGATTTTCTTCTGTGCTTATGATCTATATATGTAGTAACTCAGCACTATTTATTTTCATCTAACCGTGCTAGAACCTCAGAAATTTTTTATCCTATGTATATGCAACCTATTACTCATGAATCTACTTGATCATTTCCTCCCTCCCGACTTTCCGAGGTAACATTTTTGAGGATTTTGTTATTTTCATTCTTCTGTGCTTACCTTATTTCAAGAACATAGTTCCCTCTGGGTGCATCAATTTTATTGCAAATAATAAGGCTGCTTTTTTATGGCTGAGTAGTATTCCACAATAGAAATTATATAAAATATGGGGTAATATTATATAACTCACATATATTATTATACACAATTACATGTGAATATGTAATACAGTTCTATATAATAGAGTATACAATATAATCATCATTATGTAATTAATATAATATATTATTAACAGGTAACAATAATATTGTTAGCAGATAAATTTTATTTCCCTTCAGTTTATACGTTGATGGTGATTTTGGGGAGATCAACCTGAGTGTAAGCCTAAGCCTCATTTGCATTGTGTCATATCCTTGCTTTTGAGAGACTGACACATGCAATTTTCTTATGTGCAAGGTATAGTTTTCTTTGTTTAATTCAATCCTCTGTCTCCTACAAGTCCTTATGTCAAAACAAGGCCTGAAAAATAAGTTCACAATAGAGTTACATTTGGACAAATCAAGTCAACATAGGCAATCCCCTGTGGCAGTCCTCTATCCCTTTAAATACTGGCTGAGCCCCCTGGGCTGAGTGATGTCACCAGGACATCCTAGAATTCCGAGGTCTTCGTTGTGATTTGAATCATAACAGTCCTGCTGCCGTACTGCGTACCAGGCAGGACAGTGCTTGGGAGCCGCGAGCGTCTCCTGTGATTTGGTGTCCTCGGATTTTCATATTCAGTCTTTTCTTGATACCATCAACTACCTGACAGTAGAGTTACAGGTAGAAAGCTTAGCCTTTTTGAGTAACTCTTTAAAGAGTTGAACCATGGAGCAGAGAGAGAAAAGGAAACATCTGGAGCGTGAGTACAGTCCTCCAGCTGTAAAGAAATCAAGAGGTACGTGGAGAAGATCCTTGGGAATGTGGTAACCAAGAATGCCCTCCGCCAGGGGGAAGAGTAGGTCCCTACTAGTAGTGGAGAAGATAGTTAAGGCAGGTGACTGGGACAGTGAAGTGAGGAAACAGGGAGTGAGGAGGAGCTGTCTATTCGTGGCTCTTTCTGAGGGCCCAGCTCGCTTTCAGGTGTCCCAGGTACAAGGTCTATGTTGTTTACACAAAGTTCAGCCTGGCCCGAGTTTGGCCATTGGCAGCCAATTGGGGAGTGAACTGATGGATTAACGATCATCTTTTTCTTTGTAACTCTGATTTCAAGATCAATATTTTTCAGATGGTTATGGATAAGTACAAGCATGTAAAACGTATTCCTTACTAAGGCGTAAGAAAGATGTTCAAGTATGAACATAAACTCATAAAGAATTGTTTCTTTACTAAGGGATAAAAACAAATTATTTCCTTTAGTCTGTGCAAATGTAAATTGGATCTTTTAGGTTAATGTAAGACATAAAATAGGATGGGGCCAGGACGCTGGCTCAGTGGATAAATCCTCACCATGTAAACATTATGATCCCTTATTGGTGCTGGTTTGTCTCCCGGCTGTTCCACCTCCCATTTTGGCTTCCTTTTTGTGGCCTGGGACTGTAGTGGAGGATAACCCAAAGACTTGGGACCCATATAGGAGACCTGGAAAAAGCTCCTGGGTTCAGATCAGCTCAGTCTTGGCTGTTGTGGCCACTTGGGGAATGTAACAGTACTTGGAAGATCTTTTTGTCTCTCCTCTCTGTGGATCTGTCTTTCCAATAAGGGTGAATAAATCTTAAATAAAAGAGGAAACAAACATACATAGTCCCATTTAGACACACTGATTACATGGGAAGTGGGGTTTGACTAGGGAAATATAGGCAATTGGCAGTTATGGTTACCATGGAACCTAACCAAAAACAAACAACTCATTAGACAGGGCAACTGCTCAGTGTTGGGACCTGCAGACTGAAGCCAACTGCAACATTCAAAACTCTAATTCATATAACATAGGAGTATTTGATATTTTCAACAAAATTTTGAGTTTTCCATATTCTGATGCTCACTTTGAGAGGGTCTCAAGAGTGAATGACTTTATTTCAACTTCACTAAGATTAGCGCATATTAAAAGATGTCATTGAGTATAAACAATGAGACATGTAGAGCAAGGGTCATAACTTAGATGCTGTACACACAACTATACATGCATAAGATGCATGAGTAAGAGGGACAGAAGTGTGATATTGAATATATTTGTTTACATGCTGTCTACCCATTGTGATTATTTGACTCTCAAAAATGCCATTAGAAATTAGGCAATGATAATTTATACATGAATGATCTATTTCTTTTCTCTATATGAATTTAGGGTTTATGTGCAGGTCAAGTGGGCACATTTCCTCCATATGATACTTTATAAGCCATCAGAGCTGAGTCACACCAACATCCCAAAATGGGAGAAATGCTTCTGTAATAGGAGTGCTAAGGTTTTCAACAGTATATAGACTTTATTTTCTGAACTTATAGGCATGCCTGTTCTCAACATTTAGCATGTGATATTCAGAATATGTATAAGTTAAAGAAATGAAAGAAATACATTGTTCATCGAATGACTGTTATTCCATTCTCATCAATCACAGATTTACAGAAGAGGGAGTCACCACCTGGGAGCGCTTTGGATGACAAGATCCTGGTCCAAGAGGAAGAAGATCCATCTAGCAAGTTGCAGTGCTACACCCGTGACTCCAGTGTGTGCACGCCTTATGATGTTGGTAAGGAGGCAGGATGCTCAAGGTCAGACAAATCAGGGAAACGGGAGGGGGAGCAGATCTGTAGCCACTAAGTTGATCAACATTTCTCAGAGAAACTCAATGACAGCAATATATGTACAAGGTGCAGTTTCCAAGATGAACTGTAGTACTGTCAAGAGGGGTTATCTACATTTTTTAAGATTAAAGTGACAAGAAAAATGTAGAACCATTAGTGGAGTAAATCTGTTCAGCAAAAATACATTCAGAGGAATGAAGACCAGGAACCAACTCTGTGCTAAGAGCTTAGTAGGTAAGAGATTGAATACTAAAACACCTCTACAAATAAGTGCACTTGTATTGACAATAGTAGATTAAATAAAAAGCAATGTGTGCACTTGGTCATCAAGTTCAAGTGAACTACATAGCCCAACCATGATTGGCTTCACTTTCCCTCAAATATGTGCAACTGCTTCCCAAAGAAAGGCTAATATTGATGTCTTGAGGGAAGGACAAATAAGGGCCATTCCTTAGGAATAGGACACAGCCCCTCAGTACAGAGTCACCACATTTGATGTGATCATAACCTCCCCAGCAAACTGAACACCTGCCCACATGTTCTACTGCTTCTCCCCAGCAACCCAATTTCTCCTCCTGTTAATTTGCTCTTTCAAATTAAGTAGGAGTAATTCGTACAAAGCGTGTACTCCATGGCTTTCCCATACACCATTTCTCCCAAGGAAAAGGAAGCTCATCATGGATATCAGACTTTATTAACTGACTTCATCTTCTGTTTGGGCAAGCTTCCCACTTTTCAATATTCTGTCAACATCCTCAGCAATGTCACATCAGAGATACTCAATCCTATGGATGTCTACCACATACACAATTTTAACAACTTCTCTATCGGTAGCAATTTGCAATATGGTTCAGCTAAGTGTGAGAGCAAGTCCCATGATGGGTGGTGGACAGGGAGGAGACAGTAATGCCTGAAGCAAAACAGCCACTTAGTATGCTCCTTTTAGAATAGACACAGTTAAGCCATGACACAATGTGTTTTCTTGTAATTTCCTTCTCAGACTTCCAGCTGCTTCAACAAGATGTGCCTGAGCCATGTGAGGTCGTGGAGATTGAAACCTGCAGCCAGGCACCAGGAGACAGTGATTCCAGCTCCAAATCAGTCTCCTCTTCAAGCACATCCAGAAATTCTAATGAAGAAGGTAAGGCAGATGCAAATGGAATGTCTGAACAAACATAGGCTATTCAGTTAATATCCAGGACACCCCCTAATTACCTCACACTTACTTCAGTTACACAAAAGAACTTCAGGAAAGAGTAAGACTGAAGCCTTGGGGTGGGACAAACAGACAATGTGTTCCCAAGAAAGAGCACAGTCCTTCAGCACAGCATTGTCCCAAGTGAGCCCTGGGAGAGCTGGCTGCATTGGCTGAGAGTGCCAACAGGTGTATGGAAACTTGGCTGGAATTTCCCCATGCAGACTGGCACACACTCATGTTCAGAGATCTCTACAGGCCCCATCAGCTCAGACCAAGATGACTATTTCTCCTTTCCTTTAGCTGTTCTTTTCACTACACTTCTCATGCCCTGCGACTCTTATTCTTTCTGTTGTCTCATTACATGGGTACATCTTATATCATCCCCCTTGCAAACAGATTTTCAGGCCTAACCTGTTACTGACTAATCCCTTGAATACCTTTCACACACTCACAGGACACCTATCTTAACTAGCCCTGGGACTAGACAAAACTAAAGAAAACGCTTGCAATTTGAGAGAATTAAGTTTCTGAGGTAGCCTTTCTCTTATGTCGCCACATTCACAATATCTGCAGGCTTTCAGAGCTGCATGATTTGAGAGTCATGTGTACTTCCTATGACACTCTGTCTACTCTCTCAGACAGCAGCAAAGCTAGCAACCATGCCTGTTCTTGCTCAGCTGTGCTGCACATTAAACAGTGAACACACACACACACACACACTACCATTTACTAACACTAGAAAAATATACTGAGTGTGTACAAGATCACAGAATCATCTCTGGCAGATATACCATGCCCTTATTGTCACATACAAGCCTTACCAATTCCATTTCATACAGAACATATCATTTGAAGACACCTATAAGTGTAGAATCACATTTGTGCACGCACCCATCACACACATCCCATGCACAGGGATACTCAAGAGTGCCCCAGAAACACTACATCTTTATGCAAACTTAATCACGTTTTCTAATGGCTGAAACTTTCCTTCTTAGAAATGCATCAAAGCCAGAAGGAAGATCTCGGTGTTAGACCCTCTGACAAGCCTTTACCCCAGGATGTGGGACAGAAGAGCTCCACTACCTGGAATGATATGTGCTTTCATGTGCACTTAGCCAATGAGCCCTGCTCAGATGAATTACACATGAGAAAGGAGCGGGCCATGAAAATCTATTACATGTCTGTCAAAAGGCAGAGAGAGGCCAACACTGTATATAACACACAGGAAGGCTTGTTGCCTCCCAAGAAGAGGGCAAGAGTGCAAGAACTGAGCTGCATTGGCAAAGTCCCTTCGGAGGCCAGCTCTTCTTCTGTGATTACAGAAGATATGATCATCGACAATGAGGCCAGCTGTGACACCACAGATGAAGACGATTTTGAGTCTGAGGGCCCAGCAGAGCTTCTAGCCCTGGAGGAGAAGCCCAGAATAAAGACCCCTGAGTGGCTCTTGTGGCCAGAGCATGGCTTTCAATGCATGGCCTGCTGCCGAGTGTTCCCCAGCCTGGACATCCTGGAGGAACATGTAAAGAATGGAGTCAAGGAGGGCTTCAGTTGCCGCATTTTTCATCTGGCTTTTGCCTGGATGAAATCCAAAAAAGAATAAAGAAGGCGGCAAAGAAAAGGAGAACACAGAAAAACCAGGCAGAGTACACCTATGTATGCAAGGCAGAAATGGTTTTACATGAGGAAAACATCAAGCAAATAAGCAAAGTGCTTTCAGCCTGTGAGAAAGAGGACAGGCAGTAGCCTCACTGTGCTGACACAGCTGCATCCACTCCAAGCAGCTGGAAGACCTGCTTTTCATTGCACAAACCCACCAGCTAGTGACCCACAGGACCATGGAACCCTGGCAGACGCAATCTGCAATTCTCTACAGAGAGAAAGAAAAGTAGGCAGACCCTAACATCAACACATTATGCCCTCCCAACAGTAACAAACACCCTGATGTTACCACCAGCCCAGGTGAGAGGAAACTCACACTCGGGAAATACAGACCGCTGTCATCTGCAATTAAAACAGGTGAGAATTCAAAGGTAGGAAAGCATCCCCAAACACTCAGCAGTCGTGGTTTGAGACAAGTGGGATCAGTAGGATATCTGCTTGGTTGACAACACTAGGGCCAGTGTCCTGTCCAGGTCCTGCCAGGGAGTTGCAGCAAAGGCTATTTTAGCAGCTCAGCAAAACAGAGCAGCCTGCACTCTCTTTCTTAAATGATGCAATATTTGGAGTAGCCACACCTGCTTTAGCAACAGTCCTTGGCTCAATTCTGTGAAGAGCAAGACAGACGAGAGGGCTCTGACCCTGAGGAAGCGTGCATGTGTGCACCAAGGATGGGGCAACCCCTTTCCTGAAGGTAAGGCCTCAGGCTCTGTTCTCAGATGTTCATGCCCAGGAGAAGCTGAATATGAAACTACGACCCCTTCAAGACCCAACACAAGTAGGATCTTTGTTTCTTGGAGAAACTTTCCATGACATAAGCTAAGATTGAGGGATGAAGCTTCTTTCCTCAGGGTGGCAGGGGTCCCAGGACAGAGAGGCAGAGGGGCTCTTTGCCAGGCAGCTTTGCTAATGATTTTCACCCTGGGGGTGGGGGCACATGTATTCATCCTCACAATGCTTATAGATACTTTCTGTTACAGAATGAAGTATTCTGTCATGAAACAGCAGCGAAGACACTTGGAATGCAAACACCACTGCAAAGAGTTTGCAAAACCAGCTTTGTACTGCAACAAATGTGTATTGGGTTAGCTGGTTGTCAAACAAGGAGCTTTTGATCCATATTCTGAATGCTGTTGATAGAATGGGGAAAAAGAGTCTTGAATTCCTTGATCATGCTGGGGATTCTGAAAGAGACTAAGTCCTAGTCATGTCAATATCTTAGACTGCCTTCCTCAGAGAACTGATAGTCTTCTTTGTTTTGATTTTCTTGTAGTGCCACAGGTTCACTGGCCTGCATCAAAGGTGACTGTTACTACCTAAGACAGCCTTCTTCACACCCTGACAGCATCATGTGAGGGCTGCTCTCCAGAAAGAAGCAAAAGATCCTTTGTTGCAAATCCCCAACTCATTGGTGAAACTGTGGTGCCAACAGGAAGGAGAATATCCAGGCATTAGAAGCCCCTAGGTACTCTGAAAATACATCCTCCTGAGGTATCTGCCTGCCAACCCCTCAGGAGGCCACAGCACAATTGATAACATCTTAGAGACTGTCTTGTGGAGACACACCAGGACACATAGGACATAGATGAAAATCATGGGAAGTGAACTTTACATTTCAGAATCCTGGTAACAGCTCAGCAGGAATTTGGGATGGAGATCGCTCACCTCACTGAACATTTAGGATATTCTTGTTTATCTTCCCATTGAGCCCTCTACCTTAGGACCATTTCATTTCATGTGCGCTTGAACACCTGGTGCAAAAGCTCATGCCCCAGAACAGACACTGCTCTCTGTCCTCACCTTCACTACCTCTCCTTCTGCCCTCACCCACAGGCACACCACTATGTGCTTGATGCAGAAAGCAAAATCATCTAGGACCTGAAGGATGCAAACTGTAGCATCCAATCACCGAGTTCCATTTACTCTTTGAGTGTTCTTCAGCAACAATTTGATACATGTTTCTGCATCCTTTTTAGCACAGACCTTATCTCACATTCCTCCTAATATTCTTATCTGTACATTATCTGGCCAAGGACCAAGATTTATTATCAGAAGAGGGAAATCAGATGCTATATGGATGAAACCAAAAGCAACTGGCACCTAGTCCTTGGCTCTTCTGAGCAATGCACGCACAGGGGAACAAGTGCTGCTTCTGCACTCGCAATGGAAGGATGGAACACATCATCAACCACTCAAGACACTCAAATCTATGGCTCTCTCTCCTTTCTTTAAACTGTTCTTTTAACTACACTTCTCATGCCCTGTGCCTCTTTCTCTTTCTGTTGTCTCATTACATGTGTACATCTTATATCATCTCCCTTGCAAACAGACTTTCAGGCCTAACCTGTTACTGACTAATCCCTTGAATACCTTTCACACACTCACAGGACACCTATCTTAACTAGCCCTGGGTCTAGACAAAACTAAAGAAAACACTTGCAATTTGAGAGAATTAAGTTTCTGAGGTAGCCTTTCTCTTATGTCGCCACATTCACAATATCTGCAGGCTTTCAGAGCTGCATGACTTGAGAGTCATGTGTACTTCCTATGACACTCTGTCTACTCTCTCAGACAGCAGCAAAGCTTGGAACCATGCTTGTTCTCACTGAGCTGTGCTGCACATTAAACAATAGACACACACACACACACACACAACACTACCTTTTACTAACATGAAAAATATACTGAGTTTGTACAAGATCACAGAATCATCTCTGGCAGATATACCATGCCCCTATTGTCACATACAAGCCCTACCAATTCCATTTCATACAGGACATATCATTGGAAAACGCAAGTGAAGCAGCACATTTGTGAATAGCAGAAGAGGGAAATCAGATGCTATACGGGTGGAACCAAAAGCAACTAAAAACTACTCCTTGGCTCTCCTGAGCAACGCACACGTAGGTGAACAGGTGCTGCTTCTGCAGTCACAGTGGATGGAACTCAAATCTAAGTCCAAGCATGTGTCCCTCCAACCATGTTTCCATTTCAAGCTCAGACACCTAGGATTGTAAAAGCTAAATATTTTTTTGGAATATCTCATTGCATGTTTCATTTGTTCACTAGTTCTTATTTCACTCTGTGTTCACACGCAAAAAGTGTCACTTCTCACCTGCGCAAAGCTATAGAATGGACTAGAAATGGGAATAACTCAGCTTTCAAATGATGGTTTAGCTTTTACCCTTTTAAAATTAGTAAAGCTTGAGACTGGCAGTTGGGCATCTGTGGGGATACATACATTTGGTTATCTTGAATTGATTGACCATGTGTTCCTTCCTTCCTTCCTCATATTTGTGTGTATGAGAAGAGTAAATGAACCCGTGTGTGAGAGCTCATCAGGGATGAGAGGTGGACTGCTCTTGCTTTTGCTTTTGTCTGCCTACTGGCTTTCCCCTCTTCTTTCATACAAATACCTCCACTGCAGCTCTGTGCATGGGCAAGTGAGCAGTCCAAAGAGTGAGGTCTGTTCTCCACTTGGCTACTGGGACTGACCTAGAGGTAAACATCTGTCTGTGTCAGACCAATCCAAGCTGTATAGTGACATTCAGAAAAAGAAAAATACTACATCTATAAAAGCCAAAAAACACAGAACAAGCAGTCCTGACTGAGGCTGTGGGCTTTTGCTTTGGGTTACCTTTAGTCTCTGAGTTTCATGGTTCTCTGCTGCTGAACTTGAGTCAACCCTCTTTTCTCATTTGCCCGGATATGATAACTGCTGCTGCATTTTGCTAAGCATCCTACTAAACATCTATGTTGGACCAATCTGTACTACATCTTTTAAGACACAGATGAGAGAGAGATTTTGCTGGTTTTTCCTAAGTCATCATCTGCCACTTGAGTTGAGTTTCAACAATTCTCTGCCCTTGCAGTTTCTCCGATTACTCTTTTTTTTAAATATCTCATTGTTTTGTTAGTTGAATTTACTTCACTTTCAGTAAACTGTCATGTTGTGTCTGTTATCCTGAGTCCTTTACTGTTGTTGCTTATGCACATTAGCTTTAACATGGTAATTTCTTTCATTTCAATCACTGAAAGCCTATATTCTACAAAGTACAGCAAAGCGAATTCCTTAGATATTATGTTAAAGCAGTTGGGTTTTCTTGAGCTTAGAGGACACGGTATGGCCTTACCTGAGTAAGGATTTAAGAGTGAAGATATTTCAACATCTAAATAAAAAGATGTGGTTTCAATACAGTAGAGCTGGGGTTAAACTGCTTTAAGAAGAGCCAGATCTCTTAATGTGAAAGCTGATACTATAAAGTATGATATGTAAATAATACAATGATAAATGTTTGAGGCAGTTTTTGTGAGTGCAATAACACAAAGAATAGCACACAATGCGGTCCCTGATATCCATAGCTATTCAGCACAGTTTCTTAAAAATTTTACTTGTGTTTCACATGCTGTGTCCGTCATCTAATGACTTCTGCATTACAGAGGATGAGATTAGCATTCAGAACAGTGAAACATCTTAAATGCAAAATCCAGTGTGGTTCTACTCTGTCACACTCTAGACATTCATGACACTTTTACCTCAATGTGACACATACATCACACCTAGACATATTTTAAATCCAAGTTGGGCTCTGCTGAATAGTAACAACACCTGTGTTGATGGGCTACTGTGTGACATTTCAGTACATGTACACAGCATGCACTGATAGATCAAATAGGAGTAAATGGAAATTTTCCCTTTGACAAGAGTTTCTGGTTCAAGGCTTAGAGCCAAAGAATTTCTGCTCAAAAATTTTATAGAGGTTATTGTGAACTAAAATGTTTCCACTGTGCTATATAACACTAGGAACTAATCTTTTAATCTGATTCTGATTTGATATTTATAATCCAAAATTCCTCTACATCTTCCATCCCTCCCAGCCTCTACAAAATCACAATTCTCTATTCATCTTGAGGCTTTCATTATTTTATTTGATATGTATTTATTTTTAAATGTTACATAGGTGAATGGATTGCAGACACATACAAGCCTCTGGGCAGGATGGGAAGCGATGTGGAGGTAGAACATGGATGAGACAGAAGACCCTGCCTTGGATCCTGCCCAGGAAAATGGCTCAGTAGCTAAAATTCTCACCTTACTAGTACCAGGATCCCCAATGGGCACTGATTTCTGTCCTGGCTTCTCCCCTTCCCATTCAGCTCTTTCCTTGTGGCCTAGTTAAACTTGGGACCTCCTCACTCACATGGGATTCCCAGAACAAGCTCTGGGCTCCTGGCTTCAGATCAGCTCTGCTCCAACTTTTGCAGCCACTTTGGGAGTGATTCAGTGGATAGAAGATTTATGTCCCTGTCCCTTCTTCTCTCTTTCCCTCTGCCTTTCCCATAAAAATAAACATAAATCTGGGCCAGGCACAGTGGCCTAGCAGCTAAAATCCTTGGCTTGAATGCACCAGGATCCCATATGGGCACCGATTCTACTCCTGGCAGCTCCACTTCCCATCCGACTTCTGCTTGTGGCCTGGGAAAGCAGTTGAGGATGGCCCAAAGCCTTGGGACCCTGCACCCAATGGGAGACCTGGAGGAGGTTCCTGGCTCCTGGCACAAATTGGCGCAGCACTGGCCTTTGCGGTCACTTGGGGAGTAATTAATCTGACCCCAGCAAGTGCCACAGCTTAGCAGGAATGTCCCCAAAGATCCCCTATCAGAACTACTCTCAGTCCAATTGTTGCACATTCTGATTGGTGCTGTAGCCCAGCTCGGCTGGGCCCAATCTCAACCCCATCATTCATTGGTAGGTGCAGTCGTCAAGCAGCAATCCCAAATAACCTAACCAGCCCAAGAATGGCTCTCCCGAGCAGCGTCACGTGCTGCAACCAAGCCTGGCCTGGTCTGCCCCAAGCCCCAGCTCTTGCACTTATAGGCAGGTGCTTTGGCCTGACCCAGGGTGGCCTTCTGAATTTCTCCTTCTGGTCCACTTCATCTCAGCTCCCTTGATTAACAATGGGTTTTGCAGCTGGGTTCATGAAAGTCCAGAGTTGCCCATTCCTGCTTGCTCTAGTCCCTGAGCCTCTAGCAATGCATGCCTTTCTTCCATATGTGCTCATGGTGGTAACTTGGTGTTTGAGTGGCCCTGGCTGGCATGCACTCATGGTGGCATTGAAAGCAATCTGTTCTTTTTCCACAGCTCCTTGAAAAAATAACAGAAATATACATAGACAACTGTTCTGGACAGAAGTATAGTTAATGCAGAGTTGGTAACAACCAGGCCCAGAATGACCACCAGCTTTTGGCTGCTTTTCTCCCAGCAGTGTAATGCTTGTCTAGCTACAAGGCAGCCTACAGTTGGAACATACTGAGTTCTGAGGGAAGAGATGTAGTTTTAAGTTTGTTGATCTTTCTATATCTTTGTATGTGCTGCTGAAGCGAGCACAATCTTTCTATATCTGGACTGTTTCACTTAACATGATGTTGATCAGTTTCTCATGCTGCTACATGTTAAAGGATTTCATATATTATCATCACCAAATATGCCATTATGTGTTGTGATCAGGTTTTCATTTTGTATTCAATTTATTTTTAATTGAAAATGTATGTGAAAGGCAGAACATCCAAGAGCATGAGGAAGAGGCGGGGAGAAGGCAGGGAGGTAGAGAGGCAGAGAGGGAGCAAGTGAGAGGAGGAAGACTTTTTCATCTGTGGATTCACTCCCCAAGTGACTGCAACAGACAGGCAGGAGCAGGTGGAACTCAGGGGCTAGAAACCCCACCCAGTTCTCCTACAGAGGTCACAGGGACTCAGGCGCTTCACCGATCAAATGCTAACTTCCCCCAAGTACATCAACAAGAAACTGCATTGTGAATAAAACAGCCAGTTCTTGAATCACTGCAGCTGGAGATATTATTGGTAGTTTATTTTTAAATTTATTTTAAAGAAAGAGGCACTAGGAGTATAAGAGAGAAAAGCTATCTTCCACCCACTGGCTCACTCCTCATTTAGCTGTAAGGGCCAAGACTGGGACAGGTTGCACCCAGGAGGCAGGAGCTTGCTCCCACATGGGTGCAGGAACCCAGGAAATTACCCATATCACTCCCCGGTACACCAGCAGGGAGCTGGATCAGAAGTGGAGTTGCAAGGAGTAGAAATAATGTAAATATGGGGTGCTAGTGTTGCAGTTGGCAGCTTCATGTGCAGTACCACAACACTGGCCCCAACTGGCACTTCACTTTGATCTGCAACAACACCTGCCTTGCACTATTAGGAACAATAGGTGTTTTCACATCTTGGTTTGTGTGAACAGTGCTGTAATAAGTATGACAGAGCAAATATCTTCTTGCTACAATATGTCATGTATTTTGGCTGGGAATGGAGTAGGGTAATTGCTGGATCATATACCCATTCCATTCCCAGTGTTTGATGGGATTTCCATACTGCTTCCCACAGTAACTGCACCAGTGCACATTCCCGCCTACAGTGTGTGAGAGTTCTCTCTCCACATTGCCACCAGCATTTGTTTTTGCTGACAGCTATTTTGATTTTAGTATGTATTCAGTTGTAGTGTCTTCTTTTTCTTTTTCTTTTTCTTTTTTAACATTTATTATCATTGGAAAGGCAGATATATAGAGAGGAGGAGAGACAGAGAGGAGTATCTTTGAAGTGGGCTGCCAGAACAAGAATAGGAACCTAAATGCGATCCTGGTGCATTAGAAATGGGAACTTTAGGTACTAAACAACAGTGTCTGGCCTTGAATCAAAAATTCTACTAGTGGGCCCGGCGGCATGGCCAAGAGGCTAAAGTCCTCGCCTTGAACGCCACGGGATCCCATATGGGCACCGGTTCTAATCCTGGCAGCTCCACTTCCCATCCAGCTCCCTGCTTGTTGCCTGGGAAAGCAGTCGAGGATGGCCCAAAGCCTTGGGACCTTGCACCCATGTGGGATACCCAGAAGAAGTTCCTGCATCCTGGCTTCAGATTGGCATAGCATCGGCTGTTGCGCTCACTTGGGGAGTGAATCTTGGACAGAAGATCTTCCTCTCTCTCTCTTCTCCTCTCTGTATATCTGACTTCCCAGTAAATAAATAAATCTTTTAAAAAATTCTACTAGTAAAAATAGAAAATAGGAACATCAGACTTCAGTAAATCACATAGGCAAAGAATAAAAACATCGCCTTTTATTGTGTGCCTAATTCACTGAAACAGCTCACATGCAGTAGTTTACGCTTTCCAGAGTCTTCTAGAATGACACATGGTCTAAGAGAATGGGGTAGATATTAATCATCTTCCATGGGCCAGACAGTGTGATGGCTGCCTGAGGTTGCTTTAGTCAGTTTTTTTTTCATTCCATATCCCAGGAAATCTCAGCTATCTTAATTTTTCCAATTCTGAAATCAAGATTTTCAGCCAAGACTTTGTGTGACTGTAACCCACACAAGCATCTAATTGTTTTCATGATATCTTCATTTGGCTGTCTCAGATCTGACCTCAAAGCTACTTGTTAATAATGAATTCTTGGGCCCAGTGCAATAGTGTAGAGGATCAAGTCCTCGCCTTGCAAGTTCTGGGATCCCATTTGGTCACATGGCCCAAGTGGCCCTGCTTCCCATCCAGCTCCCTGCTTGTGGCCTGGGAAAGCAGTCGAGGATGGCCTAAGACATTGGGACCCTTCAACCGCTTAGGAGACCTGGAGGAGCTCCTGGCTTTGGATTGCAGTCACCTGGGGAGTGAATCATCATAGGGGTGATTTTCTTCTCTGTCTCTCTTTCTCTCTGTGTATCCACCTATCCAAATAAATAAATAAATAAATAACTTTCTAAAACCAAAAGAGAAATTAAACTTTAAAAAAATAATGAATTGTTTATCTCTACATATTGCAGTTGCTTCTCTTTCAATATTTTCTGCCTTAGGAAAAGGCTTAGGCAACTCTCCACTAACCCAAGTAAACACCTGGGAGGATTGTTTTGTCATATTTTTTTCCCTCTCTATCACCAACTCAATTCTTATTCTATTACCTTATAACCTCTAAAACATCACACTTTCATCCATTCATTTAGTCATCCTCTGGCATATTTCATTTGCTTTTAAACCAGAAGTTGGCCTTAATTCCATGTGATATAATTAGCTGAGCTGTGGGAACCATTACACTATGTATGAGTATATTAAAACACAAAGAGTATACTTCAAGTGTTCACAGTTTTCAATCTGTCAATCATACCCTGTTATGTTGGAATAAAATGTTAAATTTGTTTCTCAAAATATCTGCAATGTATGACCATTAATTTTGCCTTTGGGAGGCATGGGAAATGAAGTTTAAAGTGTGGAAGGTTCTCAACTTGGTTACTATCTTCACTTATCGAATCCTATTTTCCCCACCTAAGATCACCAGGAATGGAGAGCTAGAAATGTAACTCTTCAGAATGTTTGTGTCACCCTTGCTCAGGGGCTATACTGATCATTTCTGCTCCGTTCCTGCTTAGGATACTTACCTGGGCTGCCAAATTGGGCACTCTTTTTAATTTTTTTTTTTAATTTTCAAATAGTTATGGATGGCTTCTTTTGTAAAATATAGTGATTATCAAATGCTAATCTAATAAAATAGAAAGGGACATGCATGCAAAATAAGAGCTCCAGTACTTAATGATTAGATTTAATAAACATAGAATTGCTTCGCATTTTATTGTAAAAGTTTCTAAGTGTTTTGATTTTTCCCTATTTTATTGTACACTGGTAAAGTTTACAAACTGGTGTCTTCCATCCATGGACTTTGAGGAGTACGAAGGAGAGAGAAAGAGAGAGCACAAAATTGATCTTAATTTTAAAAATACACTGAACAACCAAAGGCAGTACTGCATACTTGTCAGAACAACCAAAATACAAAGCAATAAGCAAACAACACCCAAGGTTAATAAGCATGTGGAACAGCAAAAAATCTTCTGTCCTTTCCCTTTATGACAAGGGACAGTCATGTCTAAAGATGGTTTGGCAGTTTGTGACGAAAATAAATGCACACAATCAAAAACCAAACAGATTTCTTATTTCCTAAAAGAGTTGGAAGTTGACATTTTAAACACAAAATAGCTGCAAGTAGATGTTTCTAATAACTTTGATCATAAATTTCAGAAGTTATTACAAAAGACTTGCAAGCAGTCAAGACAACTTCCAATAGGAAAAATGATAAACAATTGTAAAAAAACAAAAGGAAATTTTATCCTAAAATTAATAAGCTACCAAGCCATGAAAAAAGTTCATGACACTTAGATGTGCTTAAATTAATTCACAAGAATATTAAGCAAAAAAGGAGCCTTAGAGGATCTCTCATACAACCAATATTTACAGGTGCAAAGGTTAAGAAAAATGAGACTGACATGAGTGTGTGCAACATATTCTCAGCACCAAGCTTCAGGCTTGGTTCCAACCCCCAAGGTCAACACACCTGGTTTTTTGTATATGTTCCTCACACTGGGTCTGGGGTCTCTGAAGATTCCATGATGGGGTCTAACACACAAGAGTCTAAGACCCTCAATTGATTCAACTCAGTGGCTTTAATTTTTATATGCTTTGAAATATTCACATAGAAGAAGGGGCTCCACATTAGAAAAAAAAAAAAAATCAAACCACGCCACTCTGTTATTACCTCTATAAAGCAAATTAACCTTAAAGCTATTTTTTTTTACATATTAGGTCTAAGCTATTTGACATCTAGATCAGAAAGACTGTGGTCACATGGTGTCTCCAGTTCTTGTCAACTGTCCCCAGAATTCATGTCTTTCACTTTGCTTTATCCAACAGCACAATATTAAATGATATTTATTTTAAAAGTTTATTTATAATGATGTATTTACTCATTTTAATTGAAAGGCCATTTTTACAGAGACAGAAGTAGAGAGAGAGAGAGAGAGAGAGAGAGAGAGATCTTTCATTCACTGGTTCCCTCCCATGAGAGGCCCAATAGCCAGAGCTCAGCTAATCCAAAGCTAGGAGCCAGTAGTTATTCTGGGCCTCCCATGTGGATTCAGAGTTCCAAGGACTTGTCCATTCTCTATTTCTTTCCCATGTCAGAAGGAAGGGAGTTGAAACAGAACTGAGGCAGCCAACATATTTACCAGCATCCATCCCAGCAGGCAAAGAATTATCTTGTGCTGGCCCCCCAAAGTCTGTGCTTATAAACAGCATGTGTTGTGTGATTCAAACTCTGACATTGTAGAAAAAGCAAAAATGTTGGAATATTATAGAGATCAATGTTTGCCAGGGTTCAGGGAATGGAGGAATGAAGATGCAAGCAAGATGGCTGTGGCAGTGAAGCTATTCTCAGAAGTGCCAGCATGATGCACTCACGTCATTACACATTTGTCCCAAACCACAGAATACACAGCACAACATGTGAATCCTAATGTCATCTATGGCAATTAGTTAATGAAGTTGTGTCCAGATATGGTTATTGATAATAATCTGTAGGCAGCTCCGGGGCAGGTATTGTTGAGGCTGGAGACTGAACATGGTTGGGGCCATGGGTAAGAGGGAAATCTCTTCCACAATCTCAATTTTCTCTGAACTTACAGCTGTGAATATATATATATATATATATCCATTGTATATAATATAAAACATTTGTATATCTATGTTATATAAAACATATGTGTATATACATGTGTGTGTGTGTACACACATATTCCTTAGTTTGTATTTACAGAGGAGAATGTGAATAATGAATAGAATGTGAAGAATCAAACAGCAAAGACAGTCTAAACAGAAAAATCAGGATGCCCACATTTCCCCTTTCCAAGGCTCCTTAGAGAGTTTAAGGTTGTGTGTGTGCATGTGTACGTGAGCTCAGAATATATTTTAAGTATATTTACTTTAGTGTAAAACAAATGCCATCACAAAGGGCACACTCTTCTATAACTTTATTTTTCATTGAACTTAACATACTTTTGGAAATTTTATGAGCACATACAGATCACTGTTCTTTTAAACTATTGAACATTTTGTGTATGAATCCACATGAAATTGCCAATATCTAATTGGTTTTTTACCCAGAAAATGTCAATTCCACGTAGACTAACGGTGTACTTTGACTTGACCACATTTTTATAAACATTTGCTTGATTTGAGTGTCTCACTTGTAGCATCATTGCCAGCCAGGAGTAAATTTTGGTTTTTGCATGTTTCCTGGGTGTGACTGCAAAAAATAATCTTCAAGTAGAATGCATTTTACAAAAGTAGCCTTGTTTTGCCTCTCAGTGTAGAAGAACCTGGATCTTAATATTACTTAAAGGTAATTACAGAAGGTGAAAGCAACTTTTAATGATAAGCAATTGTTTCACACTTATAAATACAGGTGGCTTCAAAGGGCAGGGGTCGTACTCATAAAATCCATCACTGCCTGCTCACAGAGGAAATACAAAAACTAACTGCAAGTTATACTCAAAGTAGCTGGTAAATGATTAGCAATAAAGGATGTCTGTATTATAAGCTTGTGTTTCCACTTGCTAGCAATGAAAGGGCCCAAAAAATTTGCCTGACATAATGGCAATATATGCTATGTTCTATTTAAACCCTAAAGCTAAAAGAATACATTTACTACATGAGCAACATGAAACGGAACAAATAAAGTTTGTGTCTTTCAAACCATGAAACCTAGATTCCATATCCAGATATGAACTCAGGCCTGGAGCAGTACCATAGCAGTTAAAGTCCTTTCCTTGAATGCCTTGGGATTCCACATGGGTGCGGGTTCTAATCCAAGCAACCCACTTCCCATCCAGCTCCCTGCATGTGGCCTGGGAAAGCAGTCGAGGATGGCCCAAGCCTGGGGAGCCTGCACCTGCATGGGTGACCTGGAAGAAGCTCCTGGCTCTTGGCTTCAGATTGGCTCAGCTCGAGCTATTGAAACCACTTGGGGAATGAATCAATGGACAGACGGTCCTCTCTGTGTCACCTCTTCTCTGCATATCTGTCTTTCGAATAAAAATAAATAAAAAACAAAAAAAGAAAATATGCTGTTATTGTGACTGTTAGTCACGGAAGATTCAGAAGTTAGCATGGTTTCTTCATCGAGATTACATAAGGGAAGAAGATAGGCAGCTGCATTGTTGTGCAGAATGAACGAAAATATTTTCAGATTTGCAAGAAAAGCAGATAGCTCTGAAATATAAAGGAGCTTTCTTTGAGGTAGTTCTGCTTCTAGGATCCTCTTGCCCCTCTCAGGACTGTGTGGGTGCCTGGAGGCATTCCCCAGGGACACTCCTCTCACCTAGAGCAGACTCTGCAGGGGCAGATTTCTGTCCTTTCTCTCTTCTTGCCCAAGAAAGGAAAATCCTTGGAGAAGCATGTGACAAGAAACTGAAAATCGTCAAGCTGCTGCGGTGACCCCTAGGAACTAAAAGCAATCCTTCTCAACAAGCGCCCAAGAGAAGCCAGGCTCCTGGATCCCACAGGACCAAGGACGGGCATTCCTCTGATATATGTGTCATTTGAAAGAGTATCTGCTTCATCCTGCATCTAGATAATATCCATTTTCTAAGCAATGCCTGAGCTATCTTATAGATAACTCACTAAGTCATAATTATCCACTGAAACTGTGAGATTATACTTGTGTGTTGTGAAACTGCAAGTTTGCACTAACTTATTATGCAACAGTAGAAAACTACTCAGACTTTTTAAAATTCTGTGCAGAAATATGTAGGGAATATAACTGTTAAAAATGAAGAGAACAGGAAACTCTTAATTTAGCTACAAATTTTATAATATTTATAACATGTCTCAAGGCTATAAATGACTAGTAGCTAAATCCTCACCTTGCATGTGCTGGGATGCCATGTGGGCACCTGTTCATGTCCTAGCTACTTCCTGCTTGTGGCCTGGGAAAGCAGTAGAGGATGACCAAAAGCCTTGGGAACCTGCACCCATGTGGGAAACCTGGAAGAAGCTCCTAGCTTCAGCTCAGCTTGCCTCTGGACACTGTGGTCATTTGGGGAGTGAGCCACTTGATGGAAGCTCTTTCTCTCTGTAAATCTGACTTTCCAATAAAAATAAATAAGTTTAAAAAAAAGGTTAATTTGCTTCTTATAACGTATAAACAGCTAGTCACAGAGTAAAAAAAGAGAACAAATCTTTTGGCATTTTCTGTTTTTGTTAAAAATATTTCATTATTTTTTTTTTTGAAAAGCAAATTTTCAGAGATGAGAAAGAGAGATGCACAGAGATCTTGGATTGGATGGTTAACTTCCCAAACGGCCAGAATGAGCCACAACTGAGCCAAACAGCCAGAACTGAGCCAATCCAAAGCCAGGAACCTCGTCCAGGTCTCCCATGTGGGTGCAGGGGCCCAAGGGCTTGGGCAATACTCCACTGCTTTCCCACAAGCAGGAAGCTGGGTGCAAAGTGGAGCATCTGGGACATAACCCAGTGAGCACATGGGATGCCAGCACCTGCAGGCGAAAGATCAGCCTGGTGAGCTACCGTGCCACTCCCCCTGTTCTTATTTCAGCTTTGGGAAATGGTCAATCAGTTTACACAGAAATAGAAAGCAAAATACACAATCACGTTTTAATAAACTGTTTGCATCCTAAAGCAGTGTAACAATACCAGATATGCAAGATAGTAGCTTCAGAATATACAATCCGTGAGCACAGTATAATACAGCATCTTCTGTGAAGTAAACTGACATTTAGAATGAAGGGTTTTTTAAATTTAATCAAAAAGACATTCTTTTTTCTATTAAAATTTAGGCAAACTGCTAGGCATGAACTGAGATTAGACTTTGAAATATATATGTCATTTCAAGTGCCTTTTCGATCATGGAACTTGATCCATTTATCCTGTGAATACCTTGTAAAAGCTAACTCTAAATATTAACATAGTGGCCAAGGCTAACTCAGATTCCAAACAATTTCCCTGAAATAATTTGTTTTAGATTCACCAACTTTTGACATTTTTCTATCTAACAGCTTATGTAAATTTACAAATATACCTAAACACTGTATTTCCTGAAAGAAGGGAAATTTGGAATATCCTAATGTGAACTGATGTTAGATTGCAAAGGGAGTGCCAGGCACAGTGGCCTAGCAGCTAAAGTGTTGGCCTTGCATATGCCAGGATGCTGTATGGGCACCAGTTCTAATCATGGCAGCAGAAGTTCTGTGCTTATGACCTGGGAAAGCAGTTCAGGACAGCCCATACCCTTGGGACCCTGTACCTGCATGCGAGTCCCAGAGGAAGTTCCTGGCTCCTAGTTTCAGATTGGCTCAGCTGCGGCCATTGCAATCGCTTGGGGAGTGAATCGTCAGATGGAAGAGCTTCCTCTCTGTCTCTCCTTCTCTATGTATATCTGAGTTTGCAATAAAAAAAATCTTTAAAAATGTTTAAATGTATGCAGATTGGTAAAATTAATGCAGATTAGTAAAAGTCACTAAGAAAAGGAGAAATTCCACATGTATAAGACAGTTCTGCAATCCAAATAGCATAATCCAAACACAAGATGAAGGATTTCCTGAAATATTTAGTGGTAAGATATTTTACTTTTTTAAAAGATTTACTTATTTTTATTGCAAAGTCTGATATATGGAAAGGGTGACGGTCAGGGGGAAGATCCTCATTCCCATGGTTCACTTCCGAAATGACCACAATGACCGGAGATGTGCCAACTCTAAGCCAGGAACCAGGAGCCTCTTCCGGGTCTTTCACACAGGTGCAGGATCCCATGCCTTCCCATGCCACAATCAGGGAACTGGATGGGAAGTGGGAATGTCATGATTAGAACCTGTCCTTACGGAATCCTTGTGTATTCAAGTCCAGGACTTTACCTGCCATGCTACTGTGCAAGACCCAGGGGTAATATATTTTAAAACAGAAAGCAAAAGTCAACACATTCTGGAACCCAATCTATGGAAACATCAATATCTTACAATATAGGAAACTCATTTATGTTTAAGGTGAGGACTTTAGCTGCTAAGCTATCAAGCTGTTTCCAAAACTGTTACATATATCTTAACACTAGGGTGCTGGATTTGGCAACATTGTCTCTACTTACAATGTCATGATACATTTAAGTAGCAGAAGGAGAGATTTGTGACCATTGTGAGGAGGAGCCTAGCCTCACCCAAATCAGAGGCCTCCATGGGCATGTAACCATCTTAACCATGCACATATCAAAGATAGAAACAGAAGTGTCATTTCTGAGTTAGCTCCATGCTGTAGGCTAAATTTCCACCTGTGGTGCTAGTATCACATAGAAGCATTGATTTGTGCCCAGGATCCTCCACTTCCACTTGGACTCCCTGTTTATGGCCTGGGAAATCAGGTGAGGATGGCCCAAGTGCTTGGGTCCATACACCCACGTGAGAGACCTCAAAGAGGCTCCTGGCTTTGGAGTGGCTCAGCTCTACCCACTGTGGCCATTTGAGGAGTGTATCTTCAGATGGAACATTTGTCTGTCCTTCTCCCTGTAAAATCTGCCTTTCAAGAAAAAAGAAAAATGCATTTAAAAAAATCAGTTACTGAAGCCACCTTTAAAGACATTGTTAGCACATTTGTGCCTACAGCTAGGGCAAGTTGTCCCATGCGGCACTATCACTCATTCTGGTCAATAATACGTCATTTTTCAGTTGTTAGGCATCCTTTTGTATCTTTAGATTAACTTAACTAGTTGTTGTTGCAAAGTCAGATTTAGAGAAAGAAAGAGAGACAGAGAGGAAGATCTTCCATTTGCTGGTTCACTCCTCAGAGGTCACAACAGCTAGAGCTGAGTCGATCTGAAGCCAGGAGTAGGAGCTTCTTCCAGGTCTCCCAGTCAGGTTCAGGATCCCAAGGCTATGGGCCGTCCTTGACTGCTTTCCCAGGCCCCAAGCAGGGAGCTGGATGGGAGGTTGAACAGCTGAAACTCAAACTGGTGACCATTTGGGATCCCAGTCCCTGCAAGGAGAGGATTTAGCTACTAGGCTATCACGCCCTGTTTTACCTCCCTGTAAATATTTGGCACACTAGTATGTATCCATTTTGTAAAATTAAAATCCTCTTATCCATACTGCAGCAAATGCAGCATGAATCAGCGTGAAGTGGGAGAAGACACACAATAGGTAAAAGACACAGAGACAAGATAAAGATAATAAAAGTGGTGATGGGAGTGGGCAAAGATTTCCTCTCTTTAAACGGGAGAGGAATTCTGTTGAACTACTCCTTGCAGATTTTTTTTTAAGATTTATTTATTTCTATTGTAAAATCGCACATATAGAGAGGAGGAGAGAAAGAAGGACAATCTTCCATCTGATGATTGACTCCTCAAGTGACTTCAGCGGTCAGAGCTGAACCAATCTGAAACCAGGAGCCATACGCATCATCCAGGTCTCCCACATGGGTGCAGGGTCCCAAGGCTTTAGACTCATGTCAACTGTTTTCCTAAACCACAAGCAGGGAGCTGGATGGGATGCAGGGCCACCAGGATTAGAACCGGAGCCCATACTGGATCCCACAGCATTCGAGGTGAGGACTTTAGCAACTAGGTCATTGCACAGTACAAACAAAAACACAAACAACAAACCTGAACATGCAGTATAGGAAAGTAAGTTTGGAGGCAAGCATCAGTGAACCACGAGTTGAAAAACTACACAGAAAAACAAACACAAAAACAAACAAACAACAAAAAACAAGGAAACCAGCTTTTAAAGCAGGTTAATGGCCCTACACAGTGGCCTAGCATCTAAAGTCCTGGTTTTGAACGTGCTGGATTATTATATGTGCACAGGTTCTAATCCCAGTAGCCCCACTTCCCATCTAGCTCTCTGCTTGGGGCCTGGGAAAGCAGTCAAGGATGGTCCATAGCCTTGGGACTTTGAACCCGAGTGGGAGACCCAGAAGAAGCTCCTCTCTCCTAGTTTCAGAATCTCTCAGTGCTGGTGTTCTAGGGTCTCCTGGGGGAGTGAAGCAGCAGATCTGTATCTGCTTCTTTCTCTGCCTCTCAAATAAATAAACAAATGCTCTCAAATAAATAAAAGGATGTTGATGGGGTAAGTAATAAATCAGAAGTGCTCCTAGATGTGAGAGCTAGGAGAGCTCCTAGTGCTCTCCTCCATGTGGCCTGTCATGGCCACCAGCTCTGTCTGGGAGAGCACAGAAAAATTCAGTGTGGCTAAGTCCTGCCCTGCCACCACCCTCCATTGCCTTCACAGAAAAGAGAGCAAGGCAGGAAGGAAGGGAGGGAGAGAGGATGAAAGAGGATGTTAGTTCTGCCTCATTATCTTGATTATTAGTTTGTAGCCCTGGGACTAGCCTGGTAACTGACATCTTTGTACCTTCATACTTTAAACATTTATCTCTTCAGTCTGAAAGAGGTGCACCCGGCAGGCAAAGAAAAGCATTCAGCTCTGTGTTTTGTTTTGTAATTCTAGCGATGTTTATATATTTGTGAGAGAGTTACAGAGAGAGACAGAGATAAAGATCTTCCATCCACTGCTTTATTCCCTAGATGGGAATTCCCAGCTGGGGCTGGGCAAGGCCAAAATTAGGAGCACAGAATTCCATCTGGGTCTCCTATGTGGGTGCATGGGCCCAAGGCCATCCTTCACTGAATTTCCCCAGTGCCATTAGCAGGGAGCTAAATCAGAAGTGGAGCAGCCAGCACTCCAACCAGTGAGCATGAGTGATTCCAGAATGCTATGTTGGGGCTTTTAATTGATTGGGATGATACTTTGCTGGCTTTACCTTCAGACCAGAGATGGGCTCACTAAGAAATCATTGAATTCACTAAGATAATAAGATGCTGGACTTTATGCTTGGTAAATACTTGCAATGAAAGAATTTCACCTGAATTTGAAATGTGGTAATGCAAGAAGGTGGAGAAATCCACCATGGGGAGAGGTTCAGGGAGGGGTGGGGGGAATCCCAGTGTCTAGAAGACTGCGTCACATAATGCGATTAAATAAAAAGAAAGAAAGAAAGAGAGAAAGAGAGAGAGAGAGAGAGGGGGGGGGAGAGAGAGAGAGAGAGAGAGAGAGGGAGGGAGGGAAAGAGAACAGGCAGCTGCTTGGGGCAGTTGTAATTTCCAAAGTGCTGATTTTCTCCCTAAACTGCCATTGCAGTTGGGACAAAACCAGTAAAAACCCAGAAGCCTGGGTCTTGAGCCATCACCTGATACGCTGGTGGCCAGGTGGGATACTCACGCTAGTAAGGGATTAGGCAATGCCACATTGTGTGGGCATGTGTCCATTGTTTTACTCCAACAGCTGTCTGTGACCCAACAAAGCCAGGAACCTGGGTCTCAATCCAGGGCTGCCATATGGGTGGCAGGACCCCAGTCACTCAAGCCATCAGCTCTGTCTGCCAGAGTGTGGATCAGCAGGAAGCAAAACTGAAAAACTGCCACCAGGGACCAGATCTATACCTCTTCAATGGGACCTGGTCCCAATGCCTGAACCACTGAGCTAACTCCCCACCCTATGACTCTGCTGTGCACACAGTCCTCTCATCTAATACCAGAACCAGTGGGCTAACCCCTCACCCTGTCTGTTCTTTAGTTCTTTCTCTGCATGTTTTTATAGAACATAGAGAACCAAGAAGCAGCTCCTGGCAACACCCAGCACCAATCAGCTCAGCATTGGTCAATGCCACCAATTTGGAAATTGAACCAGAGGATGGAAGACCTTCTCTCTTCATTTCTCTATGTCCTTTCTGTAAAATATGCATTTCAAATAAAATAAGTTAAAAAAAAAAAAACTCAAAGTAGTTCCTGCTGCCTATCCTGTGCCCAGACTCAGCATGTATCTTCCCCTGCTTTCCAGGCCATCAACAGGGTGCTGGATTGCAGGTGAAGTGCCAGGACACAAACTGGTACCCCATTTTGGTGCCAGTATTTAGGTGGCAGCTTAGTCCACTATACCCTGTTGCCATCTTCCAGGGTTCCTGAAGTCCATCAATGTGCAGGCATAAGCTGGGGTATGAACAACTCACCATGGCAAGTCAAATTCCTCATCCTCATCACCAATATCAGCTATGAGCCTTTAGCAGGCTCCCTGAAGCCAAGAGGGGACCCAGTCAAAAGCCAGGGGTACTCAGAGAGTCCAGGACAGCTGAGCAGCCCCTCTCTGTTTTGTGTCCACAGAGATGCCAGGGCTTGGCATCACAGGCACAGTCTGAGGCAGTGACCACCTCTTCCCCAGCACCGGCCCTGTACCTCTTCATACAGGGAGAATATGTGAGCTATCACATTGGCAATCAGGGTCTTCAGGTCATCTGGATTGATTCTGTAAAACACACACACACACACACACACACACACACACACACACACTCTTAACCCAGTGCTGGTTAATTCCCCATGAGGTCTGTCCCCATGACAGAGAAGGGAACAGCCTGACAGGTGGGCAGGCAGCACCTGCTGTCCCCCATACACCATGTACCAGGTGAGAGCAGAGCAGAATAGCTGCTGTTATCCCACACAGACACACACAGAAACGCGTTCACACCCACTGTGCAGATGCAGCAGAGCACAGTGTTTGAATGAGGCGGCTGTTCCCACACCCTGCACACAGGGGCACTCCTCAGGGCTCAGTGGCTCACCCAGGGACAACAGGACTGGGAGGCCAGGGCAACCCACCTGGAAATGGTTGTCCCCATGCCACCGCACATTCAGAGAGCAAGTCCTACTCACCTCCTTTGAGAAGCCACCTGGTTTTCTAAACGTGTCTCCTACTGTCACTTGTACCACCTGCACAGTTTGCTAGTCAGTAGACTACTGAACACTGGTTGCCTCATCTCCCATGGTGCACCTCTCAGTGACTGTGACATCACAGAATGCTGCCAGCCACTCACAAGAGGTGTCTCATGTGGCAGGAGGGCCAGAGTCCTAAGCCACACCTTCACCCACAGTCACTAGGAATAAGGCTTGTTGTCTCTCAGGGCCCAGGTGGAGTGGGGGCAGGTAAGGCTGGGCTGCCATGGACTAGGGCTGCCTGTACCCTCTCTCTGCTACCTTCTAGGAAGGTCCCCATTCCAGGAGACCAGCCCTCATGTCCCTCCTTCACTTCCTCCTCTGCAGTTGGATTCAGTAACACCTGGGAAAGCCCATTTACCAGAGGATATTTATCACAGAGAGCTCACCTATGGCTGTGCACACCAACGTCCCCAACCCCTGTGCCTGTCAATTCCATCACCAGACTTGGGAACCCAAGTGGAACACCATTTGTCCTACAGCAACCCCTCAACCACTACCCAAACAGTGGCAGGAGAGCACGGCAGGCTGACTCCAGGCTCTTGAGCTCTGACTCAATCTCCCTGCCTGGGTCCTTCTACTGCCCACCCTGTGGAGGGAAGCTGCCACCCTGGAGAGGGAAGCTCCCATGTATGTGGGTGCAAACATTACCCGTGTGATACATGTGTACCCAAGCTCTGCTTCCTGGATCAAGAGACTGCCCCTGTCTGTGATATCCCAGGGACAGCTCTGTGTTTTCTTTCATCAGCTCACTATAGAGATAGAAAACCTTGGGAAGCAGTGATGAGCTCAGGGCAAATTTTATTTGCAAAGTCAAAGTGAAAGTGGAAGGCTGGTTCACTTCCCAAGTGGCCATGATGGTCAGAGCTGAGTTGATTTTAAGCCAGCAACCTCTTCCCAAGGTGTCCCATCTGGGTACAGGTCCCAAGGCTTTGGGCCACTCTCCATTGCTTTCCCAGGCTGCATGTTGAGAGTTGGATGGGAACTGGAGCAGCCAGGACATGATCTGGTGCATATTTGGCCAACATTCGAACTAGGAACCAGGAAACACATGAGTCCGGAGTCACAGGTGGTGGCTTAATCAACTTTGCCATGATTGTAGTCCCCACAGAAAGCCCCTCAGCACACTGATGTCCCTGCTTCCAGTCATAACACTGCTGGATCCTGGGTTAGCGTTCTTGTCTATTTCTGATGGATCCTTCACAGTATTCTCTTATCTAGCTGGGCCAACTCCCATCTACCCACAGTGGTGGACTCCCCACTCAAGCACCCCACTCCAGCTTGCTGAATGCCACTGGAAGGCTTTAGGGTTGACTCCAGTCCTAGAGTCCTTGAAAGCCACATAGAAATCCTTCATAGAGTTCCCAGCTGAAGGCATTACAGGAACACGGGGGAGTAAATCAAGACAGGAAAGCTTGTTTGCTCTATCTCACACATTTTAATAGGAGAAATACAGCAGAACAATTCACCCCAGTCTTGTTTCAGGGTTCCCTTTGGTTTTCTCCACCACCCAAGTAGAGAACATCAATAGCTTGTTGCCTGCCTGAGGGGTCCCTGCCCAGCCCCTCACAGGAGGGGACATTCCAGGAACTGGGAACCAGGAGCTTTTTCCAGGTCTTCTACATGAGTGTAGGATACCAATGCTGTGGGCAGTTCTATAGCTTTCCCAGGCCACAAGCAGGGTCCTGGATAGAAGTGGAGCAGCCAGAACTAGAACTGGCAGCCATATGGAATCTGAGACTTGCAAGATGAGGACTTACTCACTGAGTTATCCTGCCAAGTTATCTTCCTTTTCAAAATTTTATTTTATTGTTTCATTTTTTAAAATTTTTTATAATATGTATTATGTTAGAGCTAGAGAGAGACAGAAAAAGTTTTCTGTTTACTGGTTCATTCTTCAGATGGCTGGGCAAGCTGGGCCAGCCCAAACCAGAAACTGGGATCTTCTTCTGGATTTCCCATGTGAATGACCGTGGCCCAACCAATGCCTGGGAAAGCAGTGGAGGATAGCCCAAAGCCTTGCAACCCTGCAAGTGTGTGGGAGACCTGGAGGAAGCTCCTGGCTCCTGACTCCTGGTTCCCAGCTTCAGATCAGATTAGCTCCAGCCATTGCTGTCACTTGGGGAGCAAAGCAGTGGATGGAAACTCTCCCTCTCTCTCACTCTTGGTCTCCTTCCTGTGTAAAGTGTATCTTTCAAATAAAAACAAGTAAATATTTTTAAAAGTTAGCTTATAATTACAGGATGTAAGGATTTCTGAGATGTTTATTTTCCTTGAGAGGGAGACAGAGTGAGTTGCTGCCTGTAGGCTCACACTCCAAATGCCCTCAGTCGCTGAGGCTGAACTAGGGCCAACGCTGGGAGCCAGAAACTCAATCGATATTCAGTCCAGGTATCCTGTGTGAGTGGCAGGAACCCAATCGCTTGAGCCATGACCACTGCCTCCCGGGAGTCAGGAGCTGGAATCAGGGATTGAACTCAGGTCCTCTGATTTGTGGAGTAGACATTCTGGTTGCTAGATCAAACATCCACTCCTGAAGTGATTTTGTCCTAAAACTATTAAAACTATTAAAACTCTGAGAATGGAACATTTTGTAAAGGGAGGAAAATCACATAAGAGGATGGTAGAGTCACTTCAAAAATATTTTATTTGGAAATTGGAGTCACCAGAGGTGAGGCAGCATAGAGTCTAGGAGGTTTTTTTTTTTTTTTTCTTCAATCAGATCCATTTCCACCTTTTTAATTCTTTCCCCATTGTGGTAGATAAAGTCTTCCAATTTTGAGATGTTTTTTCTTTTACCTCACCCATTCAATTATTGAGATTTTATATTGAATTTTGAAACTTTCTACTGAAGAACTGCAGACAGATTAATACAGATGCAAAACTGTTCAACAAACTCTTCAAGATCAATGGAACAGAACAGAAACCCCAGAAGTGAACATAAACATGTACAGACAAAGCATCTTTAAGCACAGATCACCAAGTGAATATGGTTGGTTTCTTCAACAATCACTGTTGTGATAAGTGGATATCCACTATCAGAAAAAAAACAAGATTCTCACCTCTCACGTTTATACAAAAATCAACTCTAAATGGATCAAGGACCTAAATCTACAGCCAGAAACAATCAAATTATCAGACGACAACATAGGAAGCACTCTACAAGACACAGGCACTGGTAAAGACTTCTTAGAAAAGTTACTGAAAACATGGCCAGTCAAATACAAAAACAAAGCAAAACAAAACAAAACAAAACAAAACAAAACAAAAAAACCGAATGGGACTAAGAAGTGTGTTACAGCAAGATAAAGATTTATAAAGAATTCTAGAAACACAACAGCAAAGCCAACAACCCTTTAAAGAAATGCACCAAGGAGGGTGTGGCGAGATGGCTCAGTGGCTGAAAACCCTGCCTTGCATGAGCCAGTTCCACATGCAGGCACCAGCTCATGTCCCCACTATTCCAGTTTCCATCCACCTCCCTCTATGTGGCCTGGGAAAGTAGTAAAGGATGCCCCAAAAGTGTTGGGGCCCTACACCTATATGGGAGACCCAGAAGAGGCTCCTGGCTCCTTGTTTCAGATTGGCTCAGCTACGGCCATTGTGGTGCTTGGGGAGTGAACCAGCAGATGGAAGATCTTTCTCTTGTTAGCTTCTACTCTCTCTGTGAATCTGCCTTTCAGGTAAAAATAAAAACAACTCTTTATTTAATAAACCCATTTAAAAATAAAAAAAAAAAGAAGAAGAAGAAATGGGCCAAGGAAATGAGCATTTTCCAACAGAACAAATTCAAACAGCTAATGGACATACAAAAGGCTCAGGCTCCCTAGCAAGTAGGGAACTACAAATAAAACCCACATTGAGGTTCCACTTAACTCCAGTTAGAATGATCTGGACACAGAAATCTTCCTACAGAAGCCCCTCTACTCTAAAACCGGCCCCAGCAAAGCAGAATTCATACAGTTCCATGTGCGGCCTCCAGCCCCCTCACACTGGATCCCAGCCATGACCACAAGTGTCTTCAGTACCTGTGATCCTATCAAAGAGAAACCAGGGAGAGCACCCCACCTCAGGTGCCAGTGGAAGAGCTTCATTACGGAACCAAGAATGGAGGAAGGGGCATGGCCTTTGGGCCCTGGACAAGAGCTTGACTGCCTCCAGGACACTGGGGGTTCCCCTTTTCTTTGAGCTAAGCACTCTTGATTCTCACTGAGGCACCTGCTGAGCTGCCACCCTGTGCATTATGGCCAGGAGGATTGTCCTGGCCTGAGACGCCTCCCCCACTCTGCCCAACTTCTGCAGCATCCTGTCCACTGTCATCTCCACATCCTGTGCATGCCCAGTCTCCTCTTCATGGCACAGGGTGCACAGGCCTGGGGTTTGCTGCTGTGACACAATCCTGGAGGCTGGGGCACTCTATGTGCTGTTGGGGATACACTCAAAACCTGGGACTGGGGAACAGGTCAGCCTGATGGTGCCTTCCTCACACACTCAAGCTGAAGTAGTCTCTCCATTCTGTGGATGAACTTCATAGGATTCCAGTGCTTTCTGAACATGGAATTGGATTGGGGGCATGGGGCACAGTCAGGGTGCAGGGTGGCATACCAGGATGAGCCTCCAGCTGCACTGCTGACATGCCATATGGAAACAAGTCTGAGTCAGAGATGCTCCACTTCAGATTCTCCCTGATAAAACCCTGAAGAAACAGTGGAGGCCAGCACAGTTCCTGCATCCACAGAGGAGATTTGGAAGAAGCTCCTGGCTCACTGCTTTGCATAGATCCAGCTGCAGCTGTTATGGCCATTTAGGGAGTAAACTAGGAAAAGGAAGATATCTCTCTATCTCTCTAACACATGCATTTCAAATAAAATGAAAAAAATAACTTTTGAAAAAATACATGTGATTTTGTAGCCAGGCAGATGGCCTAGAGGCTAAATCCTCACCTTGCATACACCAGGATCCCATATGAACAGTGGTTTGTATTCCTGCTCCTCCACTTCCCATCCAGCTCCTTGCTTGTGGCTTGGGAAAGTAGAGGATGACCAAAAGCCTTGGAAACCTGTACTCACATGTCACACATGGTAGACCTGGAAGTAGCTCCTGGCTGCAGATCAGCTTAGCTCTGGTCATTATGGCCAGCTGGGATGGGAGATCTTGCTCTTATCTCCTCTCTGTATATCTGCCTTTCCAATAACTTAAAAATATAAACCTTTTTTTTTAAAAAGCTATTTTAGTGTGAGTTTTGCTACATGAAACTCATATCCTTTCAATTTCAGTTTTCTTTTCTTTATTGTATGATGCATAATTAATGGAACCCTATCTCCTTAGCTCTGGCTAACAATATACTCTGCAGGATTGTTACCCTCTCATTGGGCTGAAACATGGGTAATGTGAATTTCATGTGACTCAATGAGTCTATTTTAGTCAGTTTTCCCTGGACCAAATAACCTTACCATTCCTTTAACAATATGGCTTTTTCCATTTTAGTGGCCACATGACAAAGCCACTAATCATGGCACATGAACCACTAAGTAACTGAATTGCATTTTTTCCTCTGCATAGCATCTGAGGGCCAACACTGCAGCAACACCTTCTGCATGCTAGGCCAATGGAATCCCAGCTGCTTCTCTTAAGACAAGGCTGTCTGCTCCTCACACAGCTCTGACCATCCGTTCAGTAACATTTTCTGCACTGTGACTGATCAACCCATGATCCAACAATTCTGCAAGGCAGGAGACCAGGCTGAACCCCATTTCCCCAGAGGGTATGGATTTGCTCTGCCCTCAGAATGCTTTCCGGCAAGTCTCTCTGCCTGATGAAGTTCCTCTGTGAGGAATCTACATCATCCCTCAGTGGTCATATCCCCTCCTTGGATATACCACTTCCAGGTCCACAACTATTGGTCACTGTGGATTTTTACCACTTCTGCTGTGGAGAACTTTGTCCAATGCAGAACTGGCATGGCAGTTCTCAGAGTCACTGTAGTGTTGCCAGACAGAGGTTCCACTGACTTAATGCTTCCTACATCAGCCATGTTCCTTTTGCAAAACTTGTATATCTAACAATAGAATCTAGGGATTTTCTTTGGTCCAGACACAACAAGGCTTAAATAACTGGTCACCCTGTCTCATGGTACAGTGTCCATGTACCTCATTATACTAGATCTAGTTCCAGTTCTTATCCCTAAGTTGGATAACTTAATTTCTAAAAAGCTTTCATATTACCCTTTCATTCTTAAAAACCAGGTGTTAATTCTCAAATTCATTTACAACTTTAAGCTTTCTTAGCCTTCCTGAAAATGGGTTTAATAAAAACCCCAAAGAAGTAGAGATGCATCAACAGATAATCCCATTAATATCCATGCAATGGATTACTCGTTGGGGGTTTTCAGTCTTGTATTTTATCAACTGCTGATTGTAGAATTTGTCTTCCTTTCATTTACCATGTATTTTCTCAAAACTTTGCAACCATATTTACTTCAGTCATCTTGCACTGGGTAACTCTAGAAAGCTTACAACTTCTATCAATAATCACTGGTTTTCCTTGTGCAAGATGCACAAGGATTGCACAATGTCTTATCATATCATCATCTACATATCGATACTGTAATAATGGCTGACTTACACTCTTAAAAACCTGATTTCTTTTTTTTTTCTTTTTATGGGAAAACCAGATCAGACTTACGGAGAGAAATAAGTTCAAAAGATCTTCCATCCCCAAATGGCTGCAATGGACAGAGTCGAACCAATACAAAGCCAGCTTATTCTCAGTCTCCCATGTAGGTGCAGAGTCCCAAGGCTTCAGACCACCCACTAGTGCTTTCGCAGGCCATAGGAAGGGAGCTGGATGGGAAGTGGAGCAGCAGGGACTTGAACCAGTGCCCACATGGGATCCTGGCACTTGCAGGTGAAAATTTAGCTATTGAACCATTGCACTGGGCCATCAATCTGATAAAACCTATGTAAAATGTCTTATAATTGGAATATCAATATCATCTTGAGTGACTGTTTAAAATCAAATTGTATAACTTCCCATAAAAATGCATGTTTTAATATTCTTTACGTTATGATACAGCAAAGAACATGTCTGTTTTATTTGGAAACCTCCAGTCCTTGTGAGGAAAGTTCCTCCTAGGGGTTCTGTGTTCATACCACACGTGCCAGTGCCTACCTGTTTCTACATTTGGCACAGGCCAGGAGACTCACTGGAGGAAGAAGCAAGCAAATGAAAACCCAGGACCACTTGACTGTCTCCACCCTACCTATATCCTGTCTCTTCCATCTGCCCACTCTTACTAACTCCAGACTCCTGGCTATTCAGCTTTTCTCCAGGTTTTCTAGGTGCTGTCACTGTGCTTCTTCCATCTGTACTAGAATTTGGAGGCAGAACTCCTTCATTAGGTTACTTTAAGCAACTCAACTATCAATACTACAGAGTACACAGGCAGACCTGAGAAATGAAGAAAACACCTACAGCATGGCTACAACGTCCCCATGATGGAGCATCTGCTTTGTTTGTGACCATCAGTAATGCCATGCTCTTCCCTCCCGCATTTCTGACTTGTGAAATTGCACCCTTCATAGCAAGGAGAAATCAGTATTTGAAACGAAACAAAACAGCCATCAGGACATAGGAGAGCATTTTAATGTGTTGTGTTTCACAAACAAACAAACAAAAAAACCACAAAGAAACACAAAGAAACAAAAATATCTGCTCTGCATATCACTCCACCAGGCACCAGGCAGAGCACAGTCACAAAGAGACCAGTGGAGGATGACAAGCAACATGAACACAAGGGTTGCCCTCTGAACACACTTTCCAGCCTCCGCAAATGCTGAGGATTGGTGCTGAGCACAGAAGTCACCAGGTGAAATGGTGATCAGCTTTATATCTTGTAAAATTAGTAGATCCCCAAAAAGTGGTCGGCTTGAGGCTCATGGTCAAATTATGCACCAAATTCGTCATTTTTTTTTTTACATTCAAAAAGAAAATATTACTCATCTAGGAGAAAAAGAGAGGGACATAAAATACTACATTTGACTTCTCCTGGATATACAGGAATAAACAAAAATGCCAAAGGTTTAGAAGACAACATATATAAGGACATTAGGGGGGCTACCATGTAAATGCAGACTGTGAAAAACATCTGTCAGATACAGTGGGAGCAGGGCCAAAATCTAAAGGATGCTTCTGAGAGCTGAAACGTACATCTGGTCTCATCTTGAGCAGGACACAAGCGTAGGGAAAGCGCATCTGGTCTCATCTTGAGCAGGACACAAGCGTAGGGAGGGGAGGAAGGGGAGGCATGGGAGCACTCTCAATAGTGTTTCTGTTGGACAGAGATGGGCTAGGTTACCCTGGCAGCAGAGGTAGGTGTTCACATTCACACCAGGTGACAGGTGAAGCACATTTCAAGGAGGACTTTCCAGCTCTCACAGAAGGATGTGCATGCAAATGTGCCTGATGTATACACCTGACATACTTGGAGTCACACAGCAGGTGCGGTTTTGCTGCAGATCAGAGCACTTCACTTCCCCTCCCTGATCTCATCGGACAGTGAGGCTGGGAGACAAGGAACAGGGAGAACCAGCTTGTGATACAGCAAAGGTGACTGAATCGAACTAGATCAGACTGGACCTTTCAGACACATGGCCAAGAGCCCCAGGACCACACCCCTTCTGTATCTGAAGGGGGAGTGGGCATGAGAAACTGGGTTGTTCACTCCCCTGCCAGAGGATGAAGATGAAATACAATGGTAGTAGTTAAGTGAGCTGGCTGCCCACCTTCCTGGAAGTAACTGAATGACTGTAACAAGATTCCAGGAGAAAACAAGGAAAAATGGCAGAAGAATAAATATGCACCCTTACAACATAAACCCAACTGATCTATACAGAACTGACTCTTTGCAAGATAGAAAAAGAGCAAACAGAAGGAGGGGGCAAAGCACAAACCAACTATCCCATGTTTTTAAGAGACACACTAAATCATTAGGAGTCATAGAACAAAGGATTCATGAGACAGCAGGCATATGTAATCCCCAAGATTGCTGAATCTCACCAAGTTCACAGGAGGCAAACCTGAGTTC
Source organism: Ochotona curzoniae (assembly GCF_017591425.1). Taxonomy (NCBI): domain Eukaryota; kingdom Metazoa; phylum Chordata; class Mammalia; order Lagomorpha; family Ochotonidae; genus Ochotona; species Ochotona curzoniae. Next base: position 8,888 of record NW_024465328.1, on the reverse strand, counting down.
AAGGCTCAATGTATTAAATGGAATAATGTGGGTTTGGGCCTTGAGGTTGGGGGCAAAAGCAACTCACTGCAGTGTGGCGGTTGTGGGGGTGCCCCTGCCAGGCCAGACCTAATGCTGGGAACTCGGGCCAAAACCACTGCTGAAAGGCAATGACCAAGTCCTTGGCTTTCAGTGCCCAGTGCATCAAGTGGTGCCAGGCTCTGCCTGCTGGCTGCCTGCTGGCAAACTCTGAGGTTTTTAGGCTATAACTCCTGCCTAGGGACACCCATGAATAAGGTCAGTTTGAGTGTAGGGGAGAGATGACTTCTGGGTGATTCCCTGTAACAGGGTCATGAAACTTTTGGGTAAGCATGGGGATTGAGACCTCATGACTTGGAGGGGAGTCTCCATAAGACCTTTTTGGGCCAGACTGAGTCACCAGCCCAATTAGAAATCCTGAGATGGGCTGTTAGCATAGAGCATCACTGACTGTCACACACTAGTCCACACCAAAGCTATGGATGGGGGACTGTCCATAGGGCTAGGTACCAGTACCTGACTGGGTGGTGGAATAGTGGACAGGTCACACTTGGCAGGGTCAAGACACTAACCAGCATGCGAGAAAACTTGGTCCATGGGTAGACTCTGTGGGGGAAGTGTGGGCCCAAACCTGTGGAAATACAAGTCCCACAAGCTAACTCACAGGCTGCGGTGGTGGCGGGCTGAACTAGGTGTGAGCATGCCACTTGCCATCACTCATGGGTAAAGGAACCCATAGCCTGGGCAGGTCAAGGCAGCAGCAACCAAAGGTACATCCTAAAATAGGAAGTGGGTTGGACTGAGCTGCAACTGGAATTGGGCAGGGACAAGCAAACTTCAACTCACAAGAAAGATCAGAAATCAGAATGGAGCACATGTCATGCCCAACTAGGCTCTTACACTGAATGGCCTGCAAAAGTCAGGGATACTATGCCACAGCATCGAAGGCAAAGGCTGAGACTGGTGAGGGGCTAAGCCAACTGGGTCGGAGCAACCACTGGCATGCACTTGTAATGTAGGGCTGGGAATAGACTCAACTGGGGAGCTGTAAGAGAACACCCTTGCTGGGTTGGGGTTTTCACAGGAGGGTTTCCTCTTGTGGGGACCAGAGTGGGGGCTGCATTCTGTTCTGGATATGGCTGCATTCTTCCTTGGCACAAGTATGGAATGGGGCTGACTGCACTGAGCCAGGCTAGATGCCAGCTCCATCTGGTGCTCCGGAGGACAGACAAGGCTTGGTCTCTGCCCCTACTGAGCCATGTGTAAGAGGTACCTGGGTCTGGACAAACCTTGGCTGCGATGAAACATCCAACACCAAGAACTGGAAAGGATTGAAGGCCAGCAATGAGGGTTGGAACATGAAACCAGCAGGACGTGCAAGATCTGGCACAGGGAGAGGTTCTCAGGGAGGAGCTTGGGAAACTCCTCTGTCAGGACACAGTCCCTACAGGTGAGCACAAGAACCACAATAGGCAGCAATCTAGACAAGGCCAGAGGAAAATACCCAATCGTTTACATTGGGCATAGGTGAAGGGCATACCGGACTGAACCTGTTCATATCATCCGCTGGTGAATCCGAGCACCAGAACAGAGTGTGGGTCATCCCAGGTTTGGTCACAACACAAACAAGTGCACATTACAGAATGCCAAGGTGGGGTGAGCTGTACCAAATGTGGTTGCAGCACCCAAACAGCACATGTGAGAACCAGGCGAGGGGAAGATGATAAGCCGGCAGCGGGAATGTGGGCTCCACTGCTGGACAACCACTCCCATTGGAGAGTGTGAGTTGGGATGGGGCAGACCAAACTAGGCAGGGTTACAATACCTGTGAGCCTCCTGTGAGCTAGATCAAGGAAGGGCCAGGTTGGGCTGACTGTTCTGACTGGTTCAAGCAAAAATTAGAGTGGGTCAGGGTTGGTTGGGCTTTGCCACAGCATGAGCTAGCAGAGGCTGGCACTGGGAGCTAATTCTGTCAAGTCAAATGCCAGAACCACCTGGAGAGTGCACAATCTGGGACTGGGAGTGGCCTAGTAGGGAGATAATGGGCACCTCCCTCTGGGTTACCACTCTCACTGGAGAGCATAAAAACCAGGACAGGGGCAGAGGTGGCTAGACAGAAAGGTACTTACATGTATGTGTGTGGGCTAGATAGTAGGTTGGTTGGGTTGAACTAATCTTCAATGAACACTGACAAGTACCCGAGCTAAATGGGATGTGGGACAGGCTGAACAAGTCTACTGGCATGCATGGGAACCAATTAAAATCCTAACAACATTCTTCTCAGAAATAGAAGATACAAAAGCTCATCTGGAAACACAAGAGCATGCATAGCCAAAGCTATCCTGAAGAATAAAAATCAAGCTGGAAGAATTTCAATTCCAGAACCACAGACATACTACAGAGCAGTGGTCATCAAAACAGGCTGGTACTGGTAAAGAAACAGAGAAGATCAATGGAACAGAGTAGTAACACCAGAAGGGAGACCACACATGTAAACAGTCAACTAATGTTTGACAAGACCACTGAAAACAACCCAGGAAAAAAGGCTTATTTCTTTAACAAATACTGTTGGGACAATTGGATAGCAGTTTGCAGAGGTACAAAGCAAAACCCACACCTGTCACCTTACACAAAAATCAGCTCTAAATGGTTCAAGGACCTAAATCTGCACCCAAGAAACTATCAAACTTTCAGAAGAAAACACAGGAACCACTCCCCAAGATATAGAAATGGAGAAAGACTTCTTGGAAAAGACAATAAAAGCACAGTCAAAGACAAAATACACAAATGGTACTATATCAAACTAAAAAGTGTCTGTACAGCAAAGCAAACTATTAACAAAGTGAAGAAGCAACCAGCAGAATGTGAAAAAATGATTGCACACTACAAAAGTGGTAATATCCAGGATCTACAAAGAACTTCAGAAACCCAGCCACAAGTATACAAACAAGCAAACAAACAAATCTGTGAATAAATGGGCAAACAAAATGCACAGACATTTTCAAAAGAACAATTCAAATGGCTGACAGACATATGAAAAGATGCTCAGGCTCCCTAGCTGTCAGGGAGACACAAATCAAATCCACTTTGAAGTACCACCTAACTCCAGTCACACTGGCCTACATTCAGAATTCTAGTAACATCATCTGCTGGCATGGATGTGGGGAGAAAGACACCTTCCTTTAGTTCTGGTAGGCATGTAGACTAGTACAATCACTATAGAAATCAACATGGATGGAGACTGATTAGAGAACTCCAAATAAACTTGCCTTATGAACTAGCTATACCGCTCCTAGGAATATATCCAAAGGAAATGAAATCTGCATGAGAGAAGGGGAGCTGTAATCCTCTACTTCCAGCAGCACAAGCTACAATAGCAAACACATGGAAACAACCCACAGGCCCATCCAAAGAGGTGGGTAAAGAAATGTGGTACATCTAATCCTTGGAATACTACCCAGCCATTACAAAGAATGAACTTATTCAATTTGCAGCCAAATGGTCACAACTAGAGACTATCATGCTCAGTGAAACAAGTCAACCCCAAAAGGACAAATACAATATGTTCTCTCTGATATAAGGCAACCTTCATGAGTAGTATAAGATCAATAGCCCTTCAATATTGGTTGTGCTGCAACCCATGGGTTTTGATATTGTGTTTATTTTCACTTCTTCAAAATAGTTTTTCTCTTATGGAAATCTTCACTGACTCATGGATCACACAGTAGCATCATCTTCTCCAGGAAGCTATTCTGTTTCCTTTTTCATGTCTTCATCGTTGCTCTGGTTATTCAGTAATAAGTCAGTTAACTTCATGGTGCTGTAAATCTTTTATCTTTATTCTTGTTGTTGATTTTCTTTCATAGCTCCTCATTTAAGCAAATGTATAGAATTGTGTAATAGAGACTACCATGTTCAGCTGTGAAGATATAATGCAGTATGCATCTCTGTTTCCAAATCAAAGATGGACTCCCATTGAAGCTGGTGGATATTTTGACAAAATGAGGCTGGACTTTCTGCCAGTCTGTACTAGAAATGTCAGAGTACAATTAAATAACATAGTGATGGACTTATAGCTGCTTATGAAGTACTATACTACTGTAACAGTATGGGGGAAGAAAAAAGATGGGAAACTACGGTAGGCTGAAGAAACCAAGACAAGACTATATTTACAGGAAAACCAATCAGAATCACTGCTGACTTCTCATAAGAGAAGAAAATGGAGTAACATTTTTCAAATCCTAAAGCAGAACAACAGTCAACCAAGAATAATATTCCCGGCGATGCTCCCATTTTTATTCGAGAATGAAATTAAATACTTTGGGCACAACTGGAAACTATAATGCTAAGGGAAATGAGTGAATCCCAAAAGATTAGATACCACATGTTTGCCTTGATTTAACCTGTAATTTTGCATGGTTGTTTGTTATTTTTTGAACCTGTCATTGATACTGTCTCAACCCAGATGTTTCGAAGAATGGAACTTGCATTATTTTTAACATATTGTTTACCCAATACTATGTCAATTAATTCCATAATGTTGTATATTGATACTGAGGCCTTGTTGGGGCTTTTAACTGACCGGATCTTTACTCTGTTAGACCTATCTTCAGACCATAGAAGGTCTCCCCAAGAGGCATAAAAAAAAACAAAAAAACAAAAAAACAAAAAAACAACAACAAAAAAAAAGAAATAAAATACTTCCATAGTAAAGAGAAACTAGAATACAGCAACACTACGCCAACTCTAAAAACACTCTTCAGAAATGTGCTAAAATGAGAAAGAAAGGGAATAAATCATAATCAAAGATGGCAAAGAGGAAAGTCCAAAGAGGAGTGGTTCAAGAATGCATGGTATATCTACTCCTTGAAATAGTATTCAGCCATTAAAAAGAATGGAATTATACAATTTACAACTAGATAGTCCCAACTAGAGACGAATGAGATAAATCAATCCCAAAAAGACAAATACCATATGTTGTCTCAAATATAAGGAAAACCTCATGCAAACTGGAATATATAGTGATGGAGTAATGGAGACTACTATATCCAGATGTGAAGACACAATGCAACATGCATCGCAACATCCAAAGAAAAGATGGACTCCCAATGAAAGTGTTGGACATATCTAGACAATAGGATGCTGGAGTGTCTGATATCATCTGTATCAGCAATGTTGGGGCACACTTAAATAGCAGACTGATGGATTTTAACTCCTTATAAAGGAATGTACTGCAGTGACAATATGGGCAAAATCAATCAGGGGTGGAAACTGGGGGAAGGGGAATCCCACACTATACAGAATTGTATGATAAAATTCCAAAATTAAAATAAAAATTAACAAAAGAAGGAAAAAAAAAATGCTCCAAAAATAAAGTCTACTTAGCACGAGAGGCAGAAAGGAGCAGGGGATGGTGGTTATGGTGGTGGTAGTAGCAGTAGTAGCAGTATTAGTAGTAGTAAATAATTGTGGTAACAGAACCTCAGGTCACCAATCCCATTCTCAAATGAACGACCCAAAAAGGAATAAGGCATTAGCCTCTCCGTGACCATAAGTTACAAGTTTTGACAGCTGGCAGAGTCTTATGGCAGAGTTGGTATATGTGCACGAGCTGGGAATTAGGGTGTAGGCAGAGAACAGGAAGAGCAATTGGGGGTTCTAGGACCAGGTGACATGGATGGAACACTGGACCTCCAGATGCAGAGGAGGAGGAAGGAAAGAGCACCTCATGGCAAGGAAGTGCCTTTTTAGGAGGGCCTTTAACCCAGGTCTCAGGCTGACAGGGGTCAGGTGGCACTGACTGAGGCTATCTGGGACTAACTTTCTAAGTAGGTGGAGTCTCTCCATCCACAGAGCAGAAAGGTCGGTTGTTTGATTTGTTAACAGAATTAAAAATGCTGCATTTGCAGCAATTCCAAGGGCATCTGGCACAGAGCAGATGCTGAATGAACTCCAATCAGTGTTATTAGCATCTATGAACCTTGAAAGCAGAAAGTACTAGCTTTTACTATCAAGAAATCATCATTTTTAGCTGCATCTGAACTTGATCCTGGTTAAATGTAAACTTTATCACTCTAAGCCAGTAGATTTGGTTTTAGTCGTGTGTGATACCTTTATAATTTCCTCATTACCCAGTCACCAACTGTTACAATTATTAACAACATCACTAGCGATATAAATAACAATAACAGCAATAATAGCAATGGCTAACAGAGTCCTAGGGGCTTTACAAGTCCTATATCATGCAAACCTTCTAACAATTCCAGAAGGTAGATACTATTAGTAATGCCATTTTATTTTTTAAAAGATCATTTATTTGGGGGTCTGGCATGGTGGCTCAATGGAAAAATCATCATTCTGCAAAAGTCAGGATCCTATATGGGCACCAGTTCATGTCCTGGCTTCTCCACTTCCCATCCAGCTCCCTGCTTGTGTCCTGGGAAAGCAGTCGAGGACAGTCCAAGTCCTTGGGCTCCTGCACCCACGTGGGAGATCCAAAGCAGCTTTCAGCCCCTGCCTCCAGATCAGCTCAGCAAAACCACTGTAGCTATTTGAGGAGTAAACCAATATAATTTTAATTTTTCTATAATTACAATTTTTCTACCTTGAAGATTATTAAAATTACTGTAAATTAATCAAGTATTTGACTTACATAAAATTTCTCATGTCTCCTAATAGCATCAATGAAACACATTTAGAAAAGCACTACTACATGAGCACATAGCAATCACTTTCGCCAAGCCACAAAGTTGGGACAACACAAGCAAATCCACAGTATTGTCCTTTTCAGCACCCATTCACTATCACCTGCTTCATAACAGAACCTGGATGTGATTCTGACTTTTGACTGCTTCTCCGTCATTAACCTCTGGCTAATGAGACATACAGAGTTAACCTGCATGGGGCTTGAATGCTACACACACCTTCTTTTTCTATCTCTCTCTCTCCATATATGTACTTATATGTGTATATATAGGTATACACATGCATTATATAAACATATACGTATGCATGCATGTAGTTGGATATACAATACATATTATATATATATATATAGTGTGTATATATTGTTCCTACACATACTATAAATATGTTTTTGAAACAGAATTGGAAAATATATATATATAAATAAATAAATAAATAAATATATATATATAATAAATAATATATATAAATATATAAATAAATATATTAATAAATATATATATAAATATATATATATATATTTGGAAAGCCAGATTCACAGAGAGAGGGAGAGGGAAAGATCTTCCATATGCTAGTTAACTAAGCAAATGGCCACAAAGCCCAAGTTCAACTGATCCAAAGCCAGGAGCCAGGAGCCTTCCGAGTGCAAGGTTCCAAGACTTTGCAACATCCTCAACTGCTTTCCCAGGCCACAGGCAGGGAGATGAAGGGGAACTGTAGCATCCAGGACATAAGCCAGCACCAATGGGATGTAGACATGTAAAAGTGAAGGATTAGCCAATTGAGGCACATGCCAGGTCCTCGAAAGTTTCTTAAAACAGAATGGTGACAGACATCTGTCAGCATCAGCCTGCTGACTCTGGCATCCTACAACATCCCTCCTAAACGCAAACACTCAGACACACAGGTCCTCCATTCTCCTTTAATGTCTCTTCCTTGCGTGGATAACATACAGGCTGGCTGTGGATTTTCCTTTTTCAACGAAGACTAATCTGCAATTGGGTGCATTTTCTACCACAATGCAAACACAATGAAAAATATACAAACACACAATTTTATCAAACAAAACAAAACTGAAATTGAAGTTCATGCACAAAAAAAGCAGAATTCTCAGTCAGTCCTACACTTGAGTTACTGCAAAACCCATACATTTGGTTCAGTTCTGTGAGCCATCAGCAAGTATGTTCCTGTTAATGCTGAAGGAAGAAATTTCCCCACGCAAACAGCTATATCACCAATGCACACCACCATCTTCAGACTGTAAGTAAGTCACCTCAGCACCTGTGGGCCCTACAGATGCTCTGCTTCAGGAAACCCGGCCTATCACTCAGAAGGGGAAAAAGGTTCTCTCCGCTGGTCTCAGAGAGAAGAGATTAAATGCTGCAGATTCTGTAAGTACAGTAGAAAGCAAATCCTAAAGATAAGCATTATTAATGGACTTTACACAGGGCTTTTTGAACTACTGTCAACACACGCTTGTCTATTTTCCCTGGGTCTGCCTTGTTCCCTGACAGACGGAACAGGCAGGAACAGGGCACTATCCAGCCCTAATCAGCACTCACAGCTCAAGAACAATATCCCACTATCTGACAAATGGGGACTGTTTTAGGAATAGCTGTTCTTTTATAATGAAGACTGGGTAATAAGCTACGACTAATACACCTTGTCCTTACACTTAACAACCACTTGCATTTCATGATATGCTACCTGATGGGGAAATCAGATCTTAACCTGCTGGGAAACAAAGCACTGCATTATCAGAGGGAATGTGCAGCTTGGCTGGAATCCCCCAACAATCTGTGAGTGGCAGAAGCGTTTCCCCTTACAGGACAGACAGCACTGGTGTCTGACACTAAGAGCCAATCATCAATTTGAGAAAAGACAATTTAAAGGTCAAATTGCCTTGAGTGTCACCTATCATTCAATGTGCAGCTGGGACACAGAACATTATGCACACAACACTAGGAGAATCTTCCTGGGATTATCCAGTGGATGCTTGAGAGTCCACAACGCAGCTTGTTTATTCAACAATTTATTCCATCCAAGACCCTTCCATGAACTCAAAGCTGGGGTAGAAACAGTGTGTACCCCAAAAGATCTCAATCCCCTTGATGGAAACACAGAGTCTCCCTGGCAGGATAAATTGTAATCCATTGAATTCAAGT
>NW_024465327.1:0-33712 GCF_017591425.1 Ochotona curzoniae | reverse complement strand
TTGGCTATGTCCAGTTTCTTGCTAGATACTTGAATTCAATGGATTACAATTTATCCTCCAGGGAGACTCTGTGTTTCCATCAAGGGGAGTGAGATCTTTTGGGGTGCACACTGTTTCTACCCCAGCTTTGAGTTCATGGAAGGGCCTTGGATGGAATAAATTGTTGAATAAACAAGCTGCGTTGTGGACTCTCAAGCTTCCACTGGATAATCCCAGGAAGATTCTCCTAGTGCAGTGTGCATAATGTTCTGTGTCCCAGCTGCACATTGAATGATAGGTGACACTCAAGGCAATTTGACCTTTAAATTGTCTTTTCTCAAATTGATGATTGGCTCTTAGTGTCAGACACCAGTGCTGTCTGTCCTGTAAGGGGAAACGCTTCTGCCACTCACAGATTATTGGTGGATTCCAGGCAAGCTGCACTTTCCCTGTAATAATGCAGTGCTTTGTTTCCCAGCAGGTTAAGATCTGATTTCCCCATCAGGTAGCATATCATGAAATGCAAGTGGTTGTTAAGTGTAAGGACAGGGTGTATTAGTCGTAGCTTATTACACAGTCTTCATTATAAAAGAACAGCTATTGCTAAAACAGTCCCCATTTGTCAGATAGTGGGATATTGTTCTTGAGCTGTGAGTGCTGATTAGGGCTGGATAATGCCCTGTTCTTGCCTGTTCCGTCTGTCAGGGAACAAGGCAGACCCAGGGAAAATAGACAAGCGTGTGTTGACGGTAGTTTAAAAAGCCCTGTGTAAAGTCCATTAATAATGCTCATCTTTAGGATTTGCTTTCTACTGTACTTACAGAATCTGCAGCATTGAATCTCTTCTCTCTGAGACCAGCGGAGAGAACCTTTTTCCCCTTCTGAGTGATAGGCCTGGTTTCCTGAAGCAGAGCATCTGTAGGGCCCACAGGTGCTGAGGTGACTTACCTACCATCTGATGATGGTGGTGTGCATTGGTGATATAGCTGTTTGCGTGGGAAAATTTATTCCTTCAGCATTAACAGGAACATACTTGCTGATGGCTCACAGAACTGAACCAAATTTATGGGTTTTGCAGTAACTCAAGTGTAGGACTGACTGAGAATTCTGCTTTTTTGTGCATGAACTTCAATTTCAGTTTTGTTTTGTTTGATAAAATCGTGTGTGTGTGTGTGTGTGTGTATTTTTCATTGTGTTTGCATTGTGGTAGAAAATGCACCCAATTGCAGATTAGTCCTTGTTGAAAAAGGAAAATGCACAGCCAGCCTGAGTGTTATCCGCGTAAGTAAGAGACATTAAAGGAGAATGGAGGACATGTGTGTCTGAGTGTTTGCGTTTAGGAGGGATGTTGTAGGATGCCAGAGTCAGCAGGCTGATGCTGACAGATGTCTGTCACCATTCTGTTTTAAGAAACCTTCCAGGACCTGGCATGGTGCCTCAATTGGCTAATCCTTCACTTTTACATGTCTACATCCCATTGGTGCTGGCTTATGTCCTAGATGCTACAGTTCCCCTTCATCTCCCTGCCTGTGGCCTGGGAAAGCAGTTGAGGATGGTGCAAAGTCTTGGAACCTTGCATTCGGAAGGCTCCTGGCTCCTGGCTTTGGATCAGTTGAACTTGGGCTTTGTGGCCATTTGCTTAGTTAACTAGCATATGGAAGATCTTTCCCTCTCTGTCTCTCTGTGAATCTGGCTTTCCAAATATATATATATATATTTTTTCCAATTCTGTTTCAAAAACATATTTATAGTATGTGTAGGAACAATATATACACACTATATATATATTATTTGTATTATATATCCAACTATATGCATGCATACTTATATGTTTATATAATGCATGTGTATACCTATATATACACATATAAGTACATATATGGAGAGAGAGAGAGATAGAAAAAGAAGGTGTGTGTAGCATTCAAGCCCCATGCAGGTTAACTCTGTATGTCTCATTAGCCAGAGGTTAATGACGGAGAAGCAGTCAAAAGTCAGAATCACATCCAGGTTCTGTTATGAAGCAGGTGATAGGGAATGGGTGCTGAAAAGGACAATACTGTGGATTTGGTTGTGTTGCCCCAACTTTGTGGCTTGGCGAAAGTGATTGCTATGTGCTCATTAGTAGTGCTTTTCTAAATGTGTTTCATTGAAGCTGTTAGGAGGAGAACTATGTAATCATACTGAAATTTACAGTAATTTTAGTAATCTTGCAGGTAGAAAAATTGTAATTATAGAAAAATTAAAATTATATTGGTTCACTCCTCAAATAGCTGCAGTGGCTATTGCTGAGCTGATCTGGAGCCAGGGGCTGAAAGCTGCTTTGGATCTCCCACGTGGGTGCAGGAGCCCAAGGACTTGGACTGTCCTCGACTGCTTTCCCAGGACACAAGCAGGGAGCTGGATGGGAAGTGGAGAAGCCAGGACATGAACTGGTGCCCATATAGGATCCTGACTTTTGCAGAATGATGATTTTTCCATTGAGCCACCATGCCAGACCTCCAAATAAATGATCTTTTAAAAAATAAAATGGCATTACTAATAGTATCTACCTTCTGGAATTGTTAGAAGGCTTGCATGATATAGGATTTGTAAAGCCTCTAGGACTGTGTTAGCCATTGCTATTATTGCTGTTATTGTTATTTATATCGCTAGTGATGTTGTTAATAATTGTAACAGTTGGTGACTGGGTAATGAGGAAATTATAAAGGTATCACACACGACTAAAACCAAATCTACTGGCTTAGAGTGATGAAGTTTGCATTTAACCAGGATCAAGTTCAGATGCAGCTAAAAATGATGATTTCTTTAAAGTGAAAACTAGTACTTTCTGCTCTCAAGGTCCATAGATGCTAATAACACTGATTGGAGTTCATTCAGCATCTGCTCTGTGCCAGATGCCCTTGGAATTGCTGCAAATGCAGCATTTTTAATTCTGTTAACAAATCAAACAAGTGACCTTGCTGTTCTGTGGATGGAGAGACTCCACCTACTTAGAAAGTTAGTCCTAGATAGCCTCAGTCAGTGCCACCTGACCCCTGTCAGCCTGAGACCTGGGTTAAAGGCCCTGCTAGGCAAAGTCACTTCCTTGCCATGAGGTGCTCTTTCCTTCCTCCTCCTCTGCATCTGGAGGTCCAGTGTTCCATCCATGTCACCTGGTCCTAGAACCCCCAATTGCTCTTCCTGTTCTCTGCCAACACCCTAATTCCCAGCTCGTGCACATATACCAACTCTGCCATAAGACTCTGCCAGCTGTCAAAACGTGTAAGTTATGGTCACGGAGAGGCTAATGCCTTATTCCTTTTTGGGTCGTTCATTTGAGAATGGGATTGGTGACCTGAGGTTTTGTTACCACAATGATTTACTACTACTAATGCTGCTACTACTGCTAATACCACCACCATAACCACCATCCCTTGCTCCTTTCTGCCTCTCTTGCTAAGTAGACTTTATTTTTGGAGCATTTTTTTTACTTCTTTTGTTAATTTTTATTTTAATTTTGGAATTTTATCATACAATTCTGTATAGTGTGGGATTCCCCTTCCCCCAGTTTCCACCCCTGACTGATTTTGCCCATATTGTCACTGCAGTACATTCCTTTATAAGGAGTTAAAATCCATCAGTCTGCTATTTAAGTGTGCCCCAACATTGCTGATACAGATGATATCAGACACTCCAGCATCCCATTGTCTAGATATGTCCAACACTTTCATTGGGAGTCCATCTTTTCTTTGGATGTTGGGATGTATGTTGCATTGTTTCTTCACATCTGGATATAGTAGTCTCCATTACTCCATCACTATACATTCCAGTTTGCATCACGGTTTCCTTATATTTGAGACAACATATGGTATTTGTCTTTTTGCGATTGATTTATCTCATTTGTCTCTAGTTGGGACTATCTAGTTGCAAATTGTATAATTCCATTCTTTTTAATGGCTGAATACTATTTCAAGGAGTAGATATACCATGCATTCTTTAACCACTCCTCTTTGGACTTTCTTCTTTGCCATCTCTGATTATAATTTATTCCCTTTCTTTCTCATTTTAGCACATTTCTGAAGAGTGTTTTTAGAGTTGGCGTAGTGTTGCTGTATTCTAGTTTGTCTTTACTATGGAAGTATTTAATTTCATTCTCGAATAAAAATGGGAGCATCGCCGGGTATATTATTCTTGGTTGACTGTTGTTCTGCTTTAGGATTTGAAAAATGTTACTCCATTTTCTTCTCTTATGAGAAGTCAGCAGTGATTCTGATTGGTTTTCCTGTAAATATAGTCTTGTCTTGGTTACTTTAGCCTACCGTAGTTTCCCATCTTTTTTCATATGACTTTTTCTTTATTTCTTCCCGATATTGTCTTTTTTGTCCCAGTTTTATTCTTCCTTTTCTTTTCTTTTCGCGCTCCTTTGCTTTCTTTTCTTCGCGGCTTCCTTCCTTTCAAGCTTTTTCTCTTTCTTTTACCACCCGTCGTCTTTTTCCCTGTTTTTTCGTTTTTTTTTTTTTATTTTTCTTTGTTCTTTTCCATTCTTTTTTTTTACGTTTTTTTTTTTTTTTTTCCATTTTACCGATTATTTTTTTTTTTTCCTTCCCCTCCGATTCCGTTATCCCATCTTTTTGTTCTTTTGTTCCGTTTCTTCCTTTGTTCCTTCCTTTTTTCTATTTTTCTTCCTTTTTTTCTTCCGTTTTCTTTGTCTTTTCCTTACTTTTACCACATAGTCTCTATTTTCTTTTTTTTTTCCTCTTTTTTTTTTTTTTTTATTCCGCATCTGTATTCCTCCTTCCAGTTTTTTTTTTTCTCTTATTTTATTTCCGATCCCCCGATACCTTTTTTTTTTTTTATTGTCTTAATCCTATTGCTCTTTTTTTTTTATTTTTATTCTTTCCACTTTTACTTCCTACTTTTTCTTTCCTCTTTTATTCCTCCTCCCTTTTTTTGTTTTTTTCTTCCAGTCGCCTCTTGTTTTTTTTCTTTTTTTTCTTTTCCCCTTTCCGACTCTTCCCCAATCTTCTTCTGTTCTTGTCGATTCCCATATATAATCCACTCCAACCACACCCCCCCAACACACCCGGTGGAGCGCGACTATCTATGAGACATACACCACACACACGAAACAGCTCGTGCGGCAACAACAACACCCCCCCCCGCACAAAGTGTTGTGAGTAAGAGGGGGTTGGGGTGGGAGTGGAGGTGCCCCCACATTAACTAAACGTTTTTTTTTTTTGTTCCATTCTCGTGTTTTCTTTCCTCTTTCTTCACGGAATTTCTTTCGACTTAATTTTTTTGTTCTTTTTTTTTTCCCTTTTTTTCTTTTTCTCTCTCTTAATATTTTCTTCTTTTTTTCCTTTCTTTTCTTTCTTTTCCTCCTTCCCTTTCCCCTTTTTCCTCGTCTTTTTTCCAGGTTTATTTTTATTTCTTTATCCAGACTTCGCGTAATTTTTCCCCGGACTCCGAATATGAGTTTTCCTCTTCTTTCCACCCCCACCAAATTTGCCTTTTCTTTTTTTTTTCTCTTTCCCGCTGTCCTCTCTTTCCCTTTTTCTTCTTTTTTTCTTTCTTTTATTTTTCGTTCTTTTTTTCTTTTTTTTTAGTTTTTTCCGCTTTTCCGTGAGCCAGATGCCACCATAATGCCGTGTAACCGAAGGAGCTATTTACGTTACAATAGTATAGTACTTCATAAGCAGCTATAAGTCCATCATTATGTTATTTAATTGTACTCTGACATTGCTAGTACAGACTGGCAGAAAGTCCAGCCTCATTTTGTCAAAATATCCACCAGCTTCAATGGGAGTCCATCTTTGATTTGGAAAGAGAGATGCATACTGCATTATATCTTCACAACTGGACATGTTAGTCTCTATTACACAATTCTATACATTTGCTTAAATGAGGAGCTAAGAAAGAAAATCAACAACAAGAATAAAAATAAAAGATTTCCAGCACCATGAAGTTAACTGACTTATTACTGAATAACCAGTGCATCGATGAAGACATGAAAAAGGAAACACAATAGCTTCTTGGAGAAAATGATGCTACTGTGTGATCCATGAGTCAGTGAAGATTTCCATAAGAGAAAAACTATTTTGAAGAAGTGAAAATAAACACAATATCAAAACCCATGGGTTGCAGCACAACCAATATTGAAGGGCTATTGATCTTATACTACTCATGAAGGTTGCCTTATATCACAGAGAACATATTGTATTTGTCCTTTTGGGGTTGACTTGTTTCACTGAGCATGATAGTCTCTAGTTGTGACCATTTGGCTGCAAATTGAATAAGTTCATTCTTTGTAATGGCTGGGTAGTATTCCATGGATTAGATGCACCACATTCCTTTACCCACTTCTTTGGATGGGCCTGTGGGTTGTTTCCATAGGTTTGCTATTGTAGCTTGTGCTACTGGAAATAGTGGATTACAGTTCCCCTTCTCTCATGCAGATTGCATTTCCTTTGGATATAGTCCTAGAAGCAGTATAGCTAGTTCATAAGGCAAGTTTATTTGGAGTTCTCTAATCAGTCTCCATCCATATTGATTTCCATAGTGGTTGTACTAGTCTACATGCATACCAGAACTAAAGGAAGGTGTCTTTCTCCCCACATCCATGCCAGCAGATGATGTTACTAGAATTCTGAATGTAGGCCAGTGTGACTGGAGTTAGGTGGTACCTCAATGTGGATTTGATTTGTGTCTCCCTGACGGCTAGGAAGCCTGAGCATCTTTTCATATCTCTGTCAGCCATTTGAATTTGTTCTTTTGAAAATGCCTGTGCATTTTGTTTGCCCATTTATTCACAGATTTGTTTGTTTTCTTCTTTGTATACCTGTAGCCGGGTTTCTGAAGTTCTTTGTAGATCCTGGATATTAGTCCCTTACCACTTTTGTAGTGTGCAATGATTTTTTCACATTCTGCTGGTTGCTTCTTCACTTTGTTAATAGTTTGCTTTGCTGTACAGACACCTTTTAGTTTGATATAGTCCCATTTGTGTATTTTGTCTTTGTGCTTTTATTGTCTTTTCCAAGAAGTCTTTCTCCATTTCTCTATCTTGGGGAGTGGTTCCTGTGTTTTCTTCTGAAAGTTTGACAGTTTCTGGGTGCAGATTTAGGTCCTTGAACCATTTAGAGCTGATTTTTGTGTAAGGTGACAGGTGTGGGTTTTGCTTTGTACCTCTGCAAACTGCTATCCAATTGTCCCAACAGCATTTGTTAAAGAAATAAGCCTTTTTTCCTGGGTTGTTTTCAGTTGTCTTGTCAAACATTAGTTGACTGTTTACATGTGTGGTCTCCCTTCTGGTGTTTCTATTCTGTTCCATTGATCTTCTCTGTTTCTTTACCAGTACCATCCTGTTTTGATGACCACTGCTCTGTAGTATGTCTCTGGTTCTGGAATGGAAATTCTTCCAGCTTGATTTTTAATCTTCAGGATAGCTTTGGCTATGCATGCTCTTATGTTTCCAGATGAGCTTTTGTATCTTCTATTTCTGAGAAGAATGTTGTTAGGATTTTAATTGTCTCCCATGCATGCCAGTATGTTCCGCAGACTTGTTCAGCCTGTTCCACATCCCATTTAGCTCTGGTACTTGTCAGTGTTCATTGAAGATTAGTTCAACCCAACCAACCTACTATCCAGCCCACACACATACAGGTAGGTACCTTTCTGTCTAGCCACCTCTGCCCCTGTCCTGGTTTTCGTGCTCTCCAATGAGAGTGGTAACCCAGAGGGAGGTGCCTGTTATCTCCCTACTAGGCCACTCCCAGTCCCAGATTGTGCACTCTCCAGGTGGTTCTGACATTTGACTTGACAGAATTAGCTCCCAGTGCCAGCCTCTGCCAGCTGATGCTATGGCAAAGCCCAACCAACCCATACCCACTCTAATTTTTGCTTGCACCAGTCAGAACTGTCAGCCCAACCTGGCCCTTCCTTGATCTAGCTCACAGGAGGCTCACAGTTATTGTAACCCTGCCTAGTCTGGTCTGCCCCATCCCAACTCACACTCTCCAATGGGCGTGGTTGTCCAGCAGGGGAGCCCACATTCCCGCTGCAGGTTTTTCCTCTTCTTCCTCACCTGGTTCTCACATGTGCTGTTTGGGTGTTGCAACCACATTTGGTACAGCTCACCCCACCTTGGCATTCTGTAATGTGCACTCATTTGTGTTGTGACCAAACCTGGGATGACCCACACTCTGTTCTGGTACTTGGATTCACCAGCGGGTGTTATGAACAGGTTCAGCCTGGTGTGCCCCCCACCTATGCCCAATGAAAGCAATTGGGTATTTTCCTCTGGCCTTGTCTGGATTGCTGCCTATCATGGTTCTTGTGCTCACCTGTAGGGACTGTGTCCTGACAGAGGCATTTCCCAAGCTCCTCCATCAGAACCTCTCCCTGTGCCAGATCTTGCACGTCCTGCTGGTTTCATGTGCCAGCCCACATTGCTGGCCTTCAATCCTTTCCAGTTCTTGGTGTTGGATGTTTCAGCCCAGCCAAGGTTTGTGCAGACCCAGACACTGCTTACACATGGCTCAGTAGGGGCAGAGACCAAGCCTCATCTGTCCTCCAGAGCACCAGATGGTCTGGCATCTAGCCTGGCTCAGTGCGGTCAGCCCCATTCCACACTTGTGCCAAGGGAGATTGCAGCCATATCCAGACCAGAATGCAGCCCACACTCTGGTCCCCACCAGAGAAAACCCTCCTGTGAAAACCCCAACCCAGCAAGGGTGTTCTCTTACAGCTCCCACATCAAGTCTATTCCCAGCCTTACATTACACGTGTGTGCCAGTGGTTGCTCCGACCCAGTTGGCTTAGCCCCTCACCAGTCTCAGCCTTTGCCTTCAATGCTGTGGCATAGTATCCCTGACTTTTGCAGGCCATTCAGTGTAAGAGCCTAGTTGGGCATGACATGTGCTCCATTCTGATTTCTGATCTTTCTTGTGAGTTGAGGTTTGCTTGGCCCTGCCCAGGCTGCCCAATTCCAGTTGCAGCTCAGTCCAACCCACTTCCTGTTTTAGGATGTACCTTGGGGTGCTGCTGCCTTGACCTGCCCAGGCTATGGGTTCCTTTACCCATGAGTGATGGCAAGTGCCATGGTCACACCTAGTTCAGGCTGCCACCACTCCAGCCTGTGAGTTAGCTTGTGGGACTTGTATTTCCACAGGGTTGGGCCCACACTTCCCTCACAGAGTCTACCCCTGGACCAAGTTTTCTTGCATGCTGGTTAGTGTCTTGACCATGCCAAGTGTGACCAGTCCACTATTCCACCACCCAGTCATGTACTTGTACCTAGCCCTGCCAGACAGTCCCCCATCCATAGCTTTGGTGTGGACTAGTGTGTGACAGTCAGTGATGCTCTATGCTAACAGCCCATCTCAGGATTTCTAATTGGGCTGGTGACTCAGTCTGGCCCAAAAAGATCTTATGGAGACTCCCCTCCAAGTCATGAGGTCTCAATCCTCATACTTGCCCAAAAGTTTCATGACCTGTTACAGGGAATCACCCAGAAGTCATCTCTCCCCTACACTAAAACTGGCCTTATTCATGGTTGTCCCTAGGCAGCAATTATATATCCTAAAAACCTCAGAGTTTGCTAGCGGGCAGCCAGCAGGCAGAGCCTGGCACCACTTGATGCACTGGGCACCCAAAGCCAAGGACTTGGTCATTGCCTTTCAGCAGTGGTTTTGGCCTGAGTTCCCAGCATTAGGTCTGGCCTGGCAGGGACACCCCCACAACCGCCACACTGCAGTGAGTTGCTTTTGCCCCCAACCCCAAAGCCCAAACCCACATTATTCCATTTAATACATTGAGCCTTGAACTCAGGTTTGCCTCCTGTGAACTTGGTGAGACTCAGCAATCTTGGGGGTTACATGTGCCTGCTCTCCTCCTGAATCCTTTGTTCTATGAGTCCTAATGATTTAGTGTGTCTCTTAAAAACATCAGATAGTTGGTTTGTGCTTTGCCCCCTCCTTCTGTTTGCTCTTTTTCTATCTTGCAAAGAGTCACTTCTGCATAGATCAGTTGGGTTTATGTTGTAAGGGTGCATATTTATTCTTCTGCCATTTTTCCTTGTTTTCTCCTGGAATCTTGTTACAGTCATTCAGTTACTTCCAGAAAGGTGGGCAGCCAGCTCACTTAACTACTACCATTGTATTTCATCTTCATCCACTGGCAGGGGAGTGAACAACCCAGTTTCTCATGCCCACTCCCCCTTCAGATACAGAATGGGTGTGGTCCTGGGGCTCTTGGCCATGTGTCTGAAAGGTCCAGTCTGATCTATTTCCATTCAGTCACCTTTGCTGTATCACAAGCTGGTTCTCCCTGTTCCTTGTCTCCCAGCCTCACTGTCCGATGAGATCAGGGAGGGGAAGTGAAGTGCTCTGATCTGCAGCAAAATCGCACCTGCTGTGTGACTCCAGGTATGTCAGGTGTATACATCAGGGACATTTGGATATGTATCCTTCTGTGAGAGCTGGAAAGACCTCCTTGAAACGTGCTTCACCTGTCACCTGGTGTGAATGTGAACACCTACCTCTGCTGCCAGGATAACCTAGCCCATCTCTGTCCAACAGAAACACTATTGAGAGGGCTCCCATGCCTCCCCTTCCTCCCCTCCCTACTCTTGTGTCCTGCTCAAGATGAGACCAGATGTACGTTTCAGCTCTCAGAAGCATCCTTTAGATTTTGGTTCTGCTCCCACTGTATCTGACAGATGATTTTCACAGTCTGCATTTACATGGTAGCCCCCCTAATGTCCTTATATATGTTGTCTTCTAAACCTTTGGCATTTTTGGTTATTCCTGTATATCCAGGAGAAGTCAAATATAGTATTTTATGTACCTCTCTTTTTCTCCTAGATGAGTAATATTTTCTTTTTGAATTTAAAAAAAAATGATGAATTTGGTGCATAATTTGACCATGAGCCTCAAGCCAACCACTTTTTGGGGATCTACAAATTTTACAAGATATAAAGCCTATCACCATTTCACCTGGTGACTTCTGTGCTCAGCACCAATCCTCAGCATTTGTGGAGGCTAGAAAGTGTGTTCAGAGGGCAACCCTTGTGTTCATGTTGCTTGTCATCCTCCACTGGTCTCTTTGTGACTGTGCTCTGCCTGGTGCCTGGTGGAGTGATATGCAGAGCAGATATTTTTGTTTCTTTGTGTCTCTTTGTGTTTTTTTGTTTGTTTGTTTGTTTGTTTGTTTGTGAAACACAACACATTAAAATGCTCTCCTATGTCCTGATGGCTGTTTTGTTTCGTTTCAAATACTGATTTCTCCTTGCTATGAAGGGTGCAATTTCACAAGTCAGAAATGTGGGAGGGAAGAGTGTGGCATTACTGATGGTCACAAACAAAGCAGATGCTCCATCATGGGGACATTGTAGCCCTGCTGTAGGAGTTTCTTCACGTCCCAGGTCTGCCTGTGTACTCTGTAGTGTTGATAGTGGAGTTGCTTAAAGTAACCCAATGAAGGAGTTCTGCATCCAAATTCTAGTACAGATGGAAGAAGCACAGTGACAGCACCTAGAAAACCTGGAGAGAAGGTGATTAGCCAGGAGTCTGGAGTTAGTAAGAGTGGGCAGATGGAAGAGACAGGATATAGGTAGGGTGGAGACAAGCAAGTGGTCCTGGGTTTTCATTTGCTTGCTTCTTCCTCCAGTGAGTCTCCTGGCCTGTGCCAAATGTAGAAACAGGTAGGCACTGGCACGTGTGGTATGAACACAGAACCCCTAGGAGGACCTTTCCTCACAAGGACTGGAGGTTTCCAAATAAAACAGACATGTTCTTTGCTGTATCTTAACGTAAAGAATATTAAAACATGCATTTTTATGGGAAGTTATACAATTTGATTTTAAACAGTCACTCAAGATGATATTAATATTCCAATTATAAGTCATTTTACATAGGTTTTATCAGATTGATGGCCCAGTGCAATGGTTCAATAGCTAAATCCTCACCTGCAAGTGCCAGGATCCCATGTGGGCACTGGTTCAAGTCCCTGCTGCTCCACTTCCCATCCAGCTCCCTTCCTATGGCCTGCGAAAGCACTAGTGGGTGGTCTGAAGCCTTGGGACTCTGCACCTACATGGGAGACTGAGAATAAGCTGGTTTTGTATTGGTCGGCTCCGTCCATTGCAGCCATTTGGGGATGGAAGATCTTTTGAACTTATTTCTCTCTGTAAGTCTGATCTGGTTTTCCCATAAAAAGAAAAAAAAAAAAAAAAGAAATCAGGTTTTTAAGAGTGTAAGTCAGCCATTGTTACATATATCGATATGTAGATGATGATATGATAAGACATTGTGCAATCCTTGTGCATCTTGCAAAAGGAAAACCAGTGATTATTGATAGAAGTTGTAAGCATTCTAGAGTTACCCAGTGCAAGATGACTGAATTAAATATGGTTGCAGAGTTTTGAGAAAATACATGGTAAATGAAAGGAAGACAAATTCTACAATCAGCAGTTGATAAAATACAAGACTGAAAACCCCCAATGAGTAATCCATTGCATGGATGTTGATGGGATCATCTGTTGATGCATCTCTACTCCTTTGGGGTTATTGTTAAACCCATTTTCAAAAAGGCTAAGAAAGCTTAAAGTTGTAAATGAATT
Organism: Ochotona curzoniae; assembly: GCF_017591425.1. NCBI lineage: Eukaryota > Metazoa > Chordata > Mammalia > Lagomorpha > Ochotonidae > Ochotona > Ochotona curzoniae. Next base: position 21,138 of record NW_024465327.1, on the reverse strand, counting down.
TGAGAATTACCACCTGGTTTTTAACAATGAAAGGGTAATATGAAAGCTTTTCAGAAATTAAGTTATCCAACTTAGGGATAAGATCTGGAACTAGATCTAGTATAATGAGGTACATGGACACTGTACCATGAGACAGGGTGACCAGTTATTTAAGCCTTGTTGTGTCTGGACCAAAGAAAATCCCTAGATTCTATTGTTAGACATGCAAGTTTTGCAAAAGGACCATGGCTGATGTAGGAAGCATTAAGTCAGTGGAACCTCTGTCTGGCAACACTACAGTGACTCTGAGAACTGCCATGCCAGTTCTGCATTGGACAAAGTTCTCCACAGCAGAAGTGGTAAAAATCCACAGTGACCAATAGTTGTGGACCTGGAAGTGGTATATCTAAGGAGGGGATGTGACCACTGAGGGACAATGTAGATACCTCACAGAGGAATTTCATGGGGCAGAGAGACTTGCCGGAAAGCATTCCGAGGGCAGAGCAAATCCATACCCTCTGGGGAAATGGGGCTCAGCCTGGTCTTCTGCCTTGCAGAATTGTTGGCTCATGGGTTGATCAGTCACACTGCATTTGTTACTGAACGGATGGTCACAGCTGTGTGAGGAGCAGACAGCCTTGTCTTAAGAGAAGCAAGTGGGATTCCATTGGCCTAGCATGCAAAGGGGTAGCTGCAGTGTTGGCCATCAGAAGCTCTGCAGAGGAAAAAATGCAATTCAGCTATTTAGTGGTTCATGTGCCATGATTAGTGGCTTTGTCATGTGGCCACTAAAAGGGAAAAAGCCATATTGTTAAAGGAATGGTAAGGTTATTTTTTCCAGGGATAACTGACCAAAGTAGACTCATTGAGTCACATGAAATTCACATTACCCATGTTTCAGCCCAATGAGAGGGTAACAATCCTGCAGAGTATATTGTTAACCAGAGCTAAGCAGATAGGGTTCCATTAATTACAGATCACACAATAAAGGAAAGAAAACTGATGAAATTGAAATGGTATGAGTTTCATGTAGCAAAACTCACACTGAAATATCTTTTTGAAAAACATTTTTATATTTTTAAGTTATTGGAAAGGCAGATATACAGAGAGGAGATAAGAACAAGATCTCCCATCCCAGCTGGCCATAATGGCCAGAGCTAAGCTGATCTGAAGCCAGAAGCTACTTCCAGGTCTACCATGTGTGACATGTGAGTACAGGTTTCCAAGGCTTTTGGTCATCCTCTACTTTCCCAAGCCACAAGCAAGGAGCTGGATGGGAAGTGGAGCAGCAGGAATACAAACCATTGTCCATATGGGATCATGGTGTATGCAAGGTGAGGATTTAGCCTCTAGGCCATCTGCCTGGCTACAAAATCACATGTATTTTTGAAAAAGTTATTTTTTTTTCATTTTATTTGAAATACATGTGTTAGAGAGATAGAGAGATATCTTCCTTTTCCTAATTTACTCCCTAAATGGCCATAACAGCTGCAGCTGGATCTATGCAAAGCAGTGAGCCAGGAGCTTCTTCCAGATCTCCTCTGTGGATGCAGGAGCCTGAGAACTGTGCTGGCCTCCACTGTTTCTTCAGGCTTTTATCAAGGAGAATCTGAAGTGGAGCATCTCTGACTCAGATTTGTTTCCATATGGCATGTCAGCAGTGCAGCTGGAGGCTCATCCTGGTATGCCACCCTGCACCCTGACTGTGCCCTGTGCCCCCAATCCAATTCCATGTTCAGAAAGCACTGGAATCCTATGAAGTTCATCCAGGCTGACCTGTTCCCCAGTCCCAGGATTTGAGTGTATCCCCAACGGCACATACAGTGCCCCAGCCTCCAGGGTTGTGTCACAGCAGCAAACCCCAGGCCTGTGCACCCTGTGCCATGAAGAGGAGCCTGGGCATGCACAGGATATGGAGATGACAGTGGGCAGGCTTCTGTAGAAGTTGGGCAGAGTGGGGGAGGCATCTCAGACCAGGAGAGTCCTGCTGGCCATAATGCACGGGGTGGCAGCTCAGCAGGTGCCTCAGTGAGAATCAAGAGTGCTTAGCTCAAAGAAAACAGGAACCCCCAGTGTGCTGGAGGCAGTCAAGCTCTTGTCCAGGGCCCGAAGTCCGTGCCCTTACTCCATTCTTGGTTCTGTAATGAAGCTCTTCCACTAGCAGCTGAGGCTGGGTGCTCTCCCTGGTTCCTCTTTGATAGGATCACAGGTACTGAAGACACTTGTGGTCATGGCTGGGATCCAGTGTGAGGGGGCTGGAGGCAGCACATGGAACTGTATGAGTTCTGCTTTGCTGGGGCCAGTTTTAGAGTAGAGGGGATTCTGTAGGAAGATTTCTGTGTCCAGATCATTCTAACTGGAGTTAAGTGAAACCTCAATGTGTGTTTTATTTGTAGTTCCCTACTTGTTAGGGAGCCTGAGCCTTTTGTATGTCCATTAGCTGTTTGAAAATGTTCTGTTGGAAAATGTTCATTTCCTTGTCCCATTTATTCTTCTTCTTCTTCTTTTTTATTTTTAAATGGGTTTATTAAAAAAAGAGTTGTTTTTATTTTTACCGGAAAGGGAGATTCACAGATAGAGTAGAAGCTAACAAGAGAAAGGTCTTCCATCTGCTGGTTCACTCCCCAAGCACCACCATGGCCGTAGCTGAGCCAATCTGAAACAAGGAGCCAGGAGCCTCTTCTGGGTCTCCCATATAGGTGTAGGGCCCCAACACTTTTGGGGCATCCTTTACTACTTTCCCAGGCCACATAGAGGGAGTTGGATGGAAACTGGAACAGTGGGGACATGAGCTGGTGCCTGCATGAGGAACTCGCTCATGCAAGGTGGGGTTTTCAGCCACACCCTGAGCCATGTCACCACACCCTCCTTGGTCCATTTCTTTAAAGGGTTGTTGGCTTTGCTGTTGTGTTTCTAGAATTCTTTATAAATCCTGGATATTATGCTGCAAAGATTTTCTCCCATTCTGTTGATTGCCTCTTTGCATTGTTGATCTTTTTCTTGCTGTAACACACTTCTTAGTCCCATTCGGTTGTTTTGTTTTGTTTTGTTTTGTTTTGTTTTGCTTTGTTTTTGTATTGTTTGGCCATGTTTTCAATAACTTTTCTAAGAAGTCTTTACCAGTGCCTGTATCTTGTAGAGTGCTTCCTATGTTGTCCTCTGATAATTTGATTGTTTCTGGCTGTAGATTTAGGTCCTTGATCCATTTAGAGTTGATTTTTGTATAAAAGTGAGAGATGAGAATCTTGTTTTTTTCTGCTAGTGGATATCCACTTATCACAACAGTGATTGTTGAAGAAACCAACCGTATTCACTTGGTGATCTGTGCTTAAAGATGATTTGTCTGTACATGTTTATGTTCACTTCTGGGGTTTCTATTCTGTTCCATTGATCTTCTCTTCTGTTTTTATACCAAAACCAGTATATTTTGCTGACCAGTGCCTTTTAGTATATCTTAAAATCTGAACAGTTAGTGGTCTCTTGTATTTCCAGATGAGTTTTTTTATCCTTTTTTCAAGCTCTGAGAAAAATGTTATTGGAATTTTGACTGTGATCATATTGAATCTGCTTTTTAAAATTTTGTGGTAATGTGGACATTTGCGGATCCAGGAGCATTAATTTTCCTAGTGGAGGTCTTCCACATGGTTGCTTGGGTTTAGTCCAAGGCATGTAAAGCTCTCTCCACTATTTTTGATGGGACTGGTCTTTTCAACAATGGACTTGTTTTGAAGATGGTAAAGTCATTGATTTAGGTTCAATGATTTTGTATTCTGTGACTTTTCCAAATTCTCTTATGAATTCTAGTAGTTTGTTTATTGAGCCTTTGGTTCTCCTACGTAGAGAATCGTGTCATGGCAAACAAGTAATTGTCCCTCTTTTCCAATCTGAATTTCCATAATTTCTTTTTCTTGCCTAATTGCACTAGGAAGGAAAGTACTGTGTTAAATAGCTGTGGCAGGAGTTGACATCCTTGTCTAGTTTCACATCTGAATGGAAAACCTTCCAGTCTTTTCTTCTTCAGTATGATGCTGGCTTTGGGATTTTTTTTTTTTTTATTGCTTTCAATGTGTTATACAATGTTCCTTTTATGCCTGTCTTGCTTAAGGTTTTTAGCATGAAATGGTGTTGGAATGTGTCAAATGCCTTCTTTGCATCTACAGAGATGATCATATGACTTTTCTTCTTCATTTTGTAGTGGCAGTGTATCACATTTGTTGATCTGCATGGCAATGATAAATCCCACCTGGTCCAAGAGAATGATCAGTCTGATATATTGTTGTTGTTGTCTGTTGGCTAGTATTTTGTTGAACAGTTTTGCATCTGTGTTAATCTGTCTGCAGTTCTTCTTCAGTAGAATGTTTCAAAATTCAATATAAAATCTCAATAATTGAATGGGTGAGGTAAAAGAAAAAAAATGTCAAAATTGGAAGACTTTGTCTACCACAATGGGGAAAGAATTAAAAAGGTGGAAATGGATCTGATTGAAGAAAAAAAAAAAAGAAAAGAAAAAAAAGAAAAAAAAAAAACCTCCTAGACTCTATGCTGCCTCACCTCTGGTGACTCCAATTTTCAAATCACATATTTTTGAAGTGACTCTACCATCCTCTTATGTGATTTTCCTCCCTTTACAAAGTGTTCCATTCTCAGAGTTTTTATAGTTTTAATAGTTTTAGGACAAAATCACTTCAGGAGTGGACGTTTGATCTAGCAACCAGAATGTCTACTCCACAAATCAGAGGACCTGAGTTCAATCCCTGATTCCAGCTCCTGACTCCCAGGAGGCAGTGGTCATGGCTCAAGCGATTGGGTTCCTGCCACTCACACATGATTCCTGGACTGAATATCGATTGAGTTTCTGGCTCCCAGCATTGGCCCCCGTCCAGCCTCAGTGACTGAGGGCATTTGGACTGTGAACCTACAGGCAGCAACTCACTCTGTCTCCCTCTCAAGGAAAATAAACATCTCAGAAATCTTTACATCCTGCAATTATAAGCTAACTTTTTAAAATATTTACTTGTTTTTATTTGAAAGATACACTTTACACAGGAAGGAGACCGAGAGTGAGAGAGAGGGAGAGTTTCCATCCACTGCTTTGCTCCCCAAGTGACGGCAATGGCTGGAGCTAATCTGATCTGAAGCTGGGAGCCAGGAGTCAGGAGCCAGGAGCTTCCTCCGGGTCTCCCACACACTTGCAGGGTCGCAAGGCTTTGGGCCATCCTCCACTGCTTTCCCAGGCATTGGTTGGGCCCCTGTCATTCACATGGGAAATCCAGAAGAAGATCCCAGTTTCTGGTTTGGGCTGGCCCAGCTTGCCCAGCCATCTGAAGAATGAACCAGCAAACAGAAAACTTTTTCTGTCTCTCTCTAGCTCTAACATAATACATATTATAAAAAAACTTAAAAAATGAAACAATAAAATAAAATTTTGAAAAGGAAGATAACTTGGCAGGATAACTCAGTGAGTAAGTCCTCATCTTGCAAGTCTCAGATTTCATATGGCTGCCAGTTCTAGTTCTGGCTGCTCCACATCTATCCAGGACCCTGCTTGTGGCCTGGGAAAGCTGCAGAACTGCCCACAGCATTGGTATCCTACAGTCATGTAGAAGACCTGGAAAAAGCTCCTGGTTTCCAGTTCCTGGAATGTCCCCTCCTGTGAGGGGTTGGGCAGGGACCCCTCAGGCAGGCAACAGGCTATTGATGTTCTCTACTTGGGTGGTAGAGAAAACCAAAGGGAACCCTGAAACAAGACTGGGGTGAATTCTTCTGCTATATTTCTCCTATTAAAATGTGTGAGAGAGAGCAAACAAGCTTTCCTGTCCTGATTTACTCCCCCATGTTCCTGTAATGCCTTCAGCTGGGAACTCTATGAAGGATTTCTATGTGGCTTTCAAGGACCCCAGGACTGGAATCAACCCTAAAGCCTTCCAGTGGCAGGCAGCAAGCTGGAGTGGGGTGCTTGAGTGGGGAGTCCACCACTGTGGGTAGATGGGAGTTGGCCCAGCTAGATAAGAGAATACTGTGAAGGATCCATCAGACATAGACAAGAACGCTAACCCAGGATCCAGCAGTCTTATGACTGGAAGCAGGGACATCAGTGTGCTGAGGAGCTTTCTGTGGGGACTACAATCATGGCAAAGTTAATTAAGCCACCACCTGTGACTCCGGACTCATGTGTTTCCTGGTTCCTAGTTCGAATGTTGGCCGAATATGCACCAGATCATGTCCTGGCTGCTCCAGTTCCCATCCAACTCTCAACATGCAGCCTGGGAAAGCAATGGAGAATGGCCAAAAGCCTTGGGACCTGTACCCAGATGGGACACCTTGGGAGGAGATTAATGACTTAAAATCAACTCAGCTCTGACCATCATGGCCACCTGGGAAGTGAACCAGCCTTCCACTTTCACTTTGACTTTGCAAATAAAATTTGCCCTGAGCTCATCACTGCTTCCCAAGTTTTTCTATCTCTATACTGAGCTGATGAAAGAAAACACAGAGCTGTCCCTGCGATATCATAGATAGGGGCAGTCTCTTGGTCCAGGAAGCAGGGCTTGGGTACACACGTATCACATGGGTAATGTTTGCGCACCCACATACATGGGAGCTTCCCTCTCCAGGGTGGCAGCTTCCCTCCACGGGGTGGGCAGTAGAAGGACCCAGGCATGCATATTGAGTCAGAGCTCAAGAGCCTGGAGTCAGCCTGCTGTGCTCTCCTGCCAATGTTTGGGTAGTGGTTGAGGGGTTGCTGTAGAACAAATGGTGTTCGCCTTGGGTCCCCAAGTCTGTTAATGGAATTGAGAGACACAGGGGTTGGGGACATTGGTGTGTGCACAACCATAGGTGAGCTCCCTATGCTAAATATACTCTAGTAAAGGGGCCTTCCCAGGTGTTAGTGAATCCAACTGCAGAGGAGGAAGTGAAGGAGGGGCAGGAGGGCTGGTCTCCTGGAATGGCGACCTTCCTAGAAGGTAGCAGAGAGAGGGTACAGGCAGCCCTAGTCCATGGCAGCCCAGCCTTACCTGCCCCCACTAAACCTGGGCCCTGAGAGACAACAGGCCTTAATCCTAGTGACTGTGGGTGAAGGTGTAGCTTAGGACCCTGGCCCTCCTGCCACATGAGACACCTCTTGTGAGTGGCTGGCAGCGTTCTATGATGTCACAGTCACTAAGAGGTGCACCATGGGAGATGAGGCAACCAGTGTTCAGTAGTCTACTGACTAGCAAACTGTGTAGGTGGTACAAGTGACAGTAAGAGACACATTTAGAAAACCAGATGGCTTCTCAAAGGAGGTGAGTGGGACTTGCTCTCTGAATGTGCGGTGGCATGGGGACAACCATTTCCAGGTGGGTTGCCCTGGCCTCCCAGTCCTGTTGTCCCTGGGTGAGCCACTGGGCCCTGAGGCGTGCCCCTGTGTGCAGGGTGTGGGAACAGCTGCCTCATTCAAACACTGTGCTCTGCTGCATCTGCTCAGTGGGTGTGAATGTGTCTCTGTGTGTGTCCATGTGGCATCACAGCAGCTATTCTGCTCTGCTCTCACCTGGTACATGGTGTATGGAGGACAGCAGGTGCTGCCTGCCTGCCTGTCAGGCTGTTCCCTTCTCTGTCATGGGGACAGACTTCATGGGGAATTAACCAGCACTGGGTTAAGTGTGTGTGTGTGTGGGTGGGTGTGTGTTTTACAGAATCAATCCAGATGACCTGAAGACCCTGATTGCCAATGTGATAGCTCAGATATTCTCCCTGTATGAAGAGGTACAGGGTCGGTGCTGGGGAAGAGGTGGTCACTGCCTCAGACTGTGACTGTGATGCCAAGCCCTGGCATCTCTGTGGACACAAAACAGAGAGGGGCTGTTCAGCTGTCCTGGACTCTCTGAGTACCCCTGGCTTTTGATTGGGGTCCCCTCTTAGCTTCAGGGAGCCTGCAAAACGGTCAGAGCTGATATTGGTAATGAGGATGAGGAATTTGACTTGCCATGGTGAGTTGTTCATACCCCAGCTTATGCCTGCACATTGATGAACTTCAGGAAACCTGGGAGATGGCAACAGGCTATAGTGGCCTAAGCTACCACCTAAATACTGGCATCTCAATGGGCACGAGTTTGTGTCCTGGCACTCCTCTTGCAATCCAGCACCCTGTTGATGGCCTGGAAAGCAGGGAAAGATACATGCTGAGTCTGGGCACAGGATAGGCAGCAGGAACTACTTTGAGTTTTTTTTTTTTAACTTATTTTATTTGAAATGCATATTTTACAGAAAGGACATAGAGAAATGAAGAGAGAAGGTATTCCATCCTCTGGTTCAATTTCCAAATTGGCAGCATTGACCAATGCTGAGCTGATTGGTGCTGGGTGTTGCCAGGAGCTGCTTCTTGGTTCTCTATGTTCTATAAAAACATGCAGAGAAAGAACTAAGGAACAGACAGGGTGAGGGGTTAGCCCCCTGGTTCTGGTATTGGATGAGGGGACTGTGTGCACAGCAGAGTCATAGGGTGGGGAGTTAGCTCAGTGGTTCAGGCATTGGGACCAGGTCCCATTGAAGAGGTATAAATCTGGTCCCCAGTTGCAGTTTTTCAGTTTTACTTCTTGCTGATCCACACTCTGTTAGAGCTGATGGCTCAAGTGAATGGGGTCCTGCCACCCATATGAAAGACCTGGATTGAGACCCAGGTTCCTGGCTTTGTTGGGTCACAGACAGCTGTTTGAGTAAAACAATGGGCACATGCCCAGCACAATGTGGCATTGCCTAATCCTTTACTAACCTGGGTATCCCACAGGGCCACCAGTGTATCAGGTGATGGCTCAAGTCCCAGGCTTCTAGGTTTTTACTGGTTTTGTCCCAAATGCAGTGGCAATTTGGGGAGAAAATCAGCAGTTTGGAAATTACCACTGCCCCAAGCAGCTGCCTGTTCTCTTTCGCTCGCTCGCTCCCTCCCTCCCTCTTTCTTTCTTTCTTTCTTTCTTTCTTTCTTTCTTTCTTTCTTTCTTTCTTTCTTTCTTTCTTTCTTTCTTTCTTTCTTTCTTTCTTTCTTTCTTCCTTCCTTCCTTCCTTCCTTCCTTCCTTCCTTCCTTCCTTCCTTTCTTTCTTTCTTTCTTTCTTTCTTTCTTTCTTTCTTTCTTTCTTTCTTTCTTTTTAATTAATCGCATTATGTGACACAGTCTTCTAGACTCTGGGATTCCCCCCCACCCCTCCCTGAACCTCTCTCCATGGTGGATTTCTCCACCTTCTTGCATTACCTCAGTTCAAATTCAGGTGAAATTCTTTCATTGGAAGTATTTACCAAGCATAAAGTCCAGCATCTTATTATCCTAGTGAGTTCAATGATTTCTTAGTGAGCCCATCTCTGGTCTGAAGGTAAAGCCAGCAAAGTATCATCCCAATCAATTAAAAGCCCCAACATAGCATTCAGTAATCACTCATGCTCACTGGTTTGAGTGCTGGCTGCTCCATTTCTGATTTAGCTCCCTGCTAATGGCACTGGGGAAAGCAGTGAAGGATGGCCTTGGGCCCATGCACCCACATAGGAGACCCAGATGGAATTCTGTGCTCCTAATTTTGGCCTATCCCAGCCCCAGCTGGGAATTCCCATCTAGGGAATAAAGCAGTGGATGGAAGATCTTTATCTCTGTCTCTCTGTGTAACTCTCTCACAAATATATAAACATCACTAGAATTACAAAACAAAACACAGTGCTAAATGCTTTTCTTTGCCTGCTGGGTGCACCTCTTTCAGACTGAAGAGATAAATGTTTAAAGTATCAAGATACAAAGATGTTAGTTACCAGGCTAGTCCCAGGGCTACAAACTAACAATCAAGATAATGAGGCAGAACTAACGTCCTCTTTCAACCTCTCTCCCTTCCTCCCTCCTTTCCTGCCTTGCTCTCTTTTTTTTTGTGAAGGCAGTGGAGGGTGGTGGCAGGGCAGGAAATAGCCAAATTGAATTTCTCTGTGCTCTCCCAGACAGAGCTGGTGGCCATGACAGGCCACATGGAGGAGAGGATTTCTAGGAGCACTTCTGATTTACTACTTACCCCATCAATATCCTTTTATTTATTTGAGAACATTTGTTTGTTTATTTGAGAGGCAGAGAAAGAAACAGACATAGATCTGCTTCTTCACTCCCCCAGGAGACCCTAGAACACCAGCACTGAGAGATTCTGAAACTAGGAGAGAGGAGCTTCTTCTGAGTCTCCCACTCGGGTTCAAAGTTCCAAGGCTATGGACCATCCTTGACTGCTTTCCCAGGCCCCAAGCAGAGAGCTAGATGGGAAGTGGGGCTGCTGGGATTAGAACCTGTGCACATATAATAATCCAGCACGTTCAAAACCAGGACTTTAGATGCTAGGCCACTGTGTAGAGCCATTAACCTGCTTTAAAAGCTGGTTTCCTTGTTTTTTTGTTGTTGTTGTTTATTTGTTTGTTTTTGTTTTTGTTTTTCTGTGGAGTTTTTCAACTGGCGGTTCACTGATGATTGCCTCCAAACTTACTTCCCTATACTGCATGTTCAGGTTTGTTGTTTGTTTTTTTGTTTGTACTGTGCAGTGACCTAGTTGCTAAAGTCCTCACCTCAAATGCTATCAATCCAGTATGGGCACCGATTCTAATCCTGGTGGCCCTGCATCCCATCCAGCTCCCTGCTTGTGGTTTAGGAAAACAGTTGACATGAGTCTAAAGCCTTGGGACCCTGTACCCATGTGGGAGACCTGGATGATGCGTATGGCTCCTGGTTTCAGATTGGCTCAGTTCTGACTGCTGCAGTCGCTTGAAGAGTGAATCATCAGATGGAAGATTGTCCTTCTTTCTCTCCTCCTTTCTATATGTGCGATTTTACAATAAATAAATCTTTAAAAAAATCTGCAAGGAGTAGTTCAACAGAATTCCTCTCCCGTTTAAAGAGAGGAAATCTTTGCCCACTCCCATCACCACTTTTACTATGTTTATCTTGTCTCTGTGTCTTTTACTTATTGTGTGTCTTCTCCCACTTCACGCTGATTCATGCTGCATTTGCTGCAGTATGGATAAGAGGATTTTAATTTTACAAATGGATAAATACTAGAGTGCCAAATATTTACAGGGAGGTAAAACAGGGCGTGATAGCCTAGTGGCTAAATCCTCTCCTTGCAGGGACTGGGATCCCATATGGTCACCAGTTTGAGTTTCAGCTATTCAACCTCCCATCCAGCTCCCTGCTTGGGGCCTGGGAAAGCAGTCAAGGACGGCCCGTAGCCCTGGGACCCTGAACCCGACTGGGAGACCTGGAAGAAGCTCTTACTCCTGGCTTCAGATCGACTCAGCTCTAGCTGTTGTGACCTCTAAGGAGTGAACCAGCAAATGGAAGATCTTCCTCTCTGTCTCTCTTTCTTTCTGTAAATCTGACTTTGCAACAACAACTGATTAAATAAATCTAAACATGCAAAAGGGTGTCTAACAACTGAAAAATGACGTATTATTGATCAGAATGAGTGATAGTGCCGCATAGGAAAACTGGCCCTAGCTGTAGGCACAAATGTGCTAACAATAACAATGTCTTTAAAGGTGGCTTCAGTAACTGATTTTTTTAAAATGCATTTTTCTTTTTTCTTGAAAGGCAGATTTTACAGGGAGAAGGACAGACAAATGTTCCATCTGAAGATACACTCCTCAAATGGCCACAGTGGGTAGAGCTGAGCCAGTCCAAAGCCAGGAGCCTCTCTGAGGTCTCTTATGGGGGTATATGGACCCAAGCACTTGGGCCATCCTCACCTGATTTCCCAGGCCATAAACAGGGAGCCCAAGTGGAAGTGGAGGATCCTGGGCACAAATCAATGCTTCTATGTGATATTAGCACCACAGGTGGAAATTTAGCCTACAGCATGGAGCTAACTCAGAAATGACACTTCTGTTTCTATCTTTGATACCTGCATGGTTAAGATGGATGCATGCCCATGGAGGCCTCTGATTTGGGTGAGGCTAGGCTCCTCCTCACAATGGTCACAAATCTCTCCTTCTGCTACTTAAATGTATCATGCATTGTAAGTAGAGACAATGTTGCCAAATCCAGCACCATATTGTTAAGATAAATGTAACAGTTTTGGAAATAGCTTGATAGCTTAGCAGCTAAAGTCCTCACCTTAAACATAAATGAGTTTCCTATATTATAAGATATTGATGTTTCCATAGATTGGGTTCCAGAATGTGTTGACTTTTGCTTTCTGTTTTAAAATATCTTACCCCTGGGTCTTGCACAGTAGCATGGTAGGTAAAGTCCTGGACTTGAATACACAAGGATTCCGTAAGGACAGGTTCTAAAATCATGGCAGTCCCACTTCCCATCCAGTTCCCTGATTGTGGCATGGGAAGGCATGGGATCCTGCACCTGTGTGAAAGACCCTGAAGAGGCTCCTGGCTCCTGGCTTAGAGTTGGCACATCTCCGGTCATTGTGGTCATTTCGGAAGTGAACCATGGGAATGAAGATCTTCTCCCCTGACCCTCACCCTTTCCATATATCAGACTTTGCAATAAAAATAAGTAAATCTTTTAAAAAAGTAAAATATCTTACCACTAAATATTTCAGGAAATCCTTCATCTTGTGTTTGGATTATGCTGTTTGGATTGCAGAACTGTCTTATACATGTGGCATTTCTCCTTTTCTTAGTGACTTTTACTAATCTGCATTAATTTTACTAATCTGCATACATTTAAACATTTCTAAAGATTTTTTTATTGCAAACTCAGATATACATAGAGAAGGAGAGACAGAGAGGAAGCTCTTCCATCTGACGATTCACTCCCCAAGCGATTGCAAGGGCCGCAGCTGAGCCAATTTGAAACTAGGAGCCAGGACCTTCCTCTGGGTCTCGCATGCAGGTCCAGGGTCCCAAGGGTATGGGCTGTCCTGAACTGCTTTCCCAGGTCATAAGCACAGAACTTCTGCTGCCGTGATTAGAACTGGTGCCCATACAGCATCCTGGCATATACAAGGCCAACACTTCAGCTGCTAGGCCACTGTGCCTGGCACTCCCTTTGCAATCTAAAATCAGTTCACATTAGGATATTCCAAATTTCCCTTCTTTCAGGAAATACAGTGTTTAGGTATATTTGTAAATTTACATAAGCTGTTAGATAGAAAAATGTCAAAAGTTGGTGAATCTAAAACAAATTATTTCAGGGAAATTGTTTGGAATATGAGTTAGCCTTGGCCACTATGTTAATATTTAGAGTTAGTTTTTACAAGGTATTCACAGAATAAATGGATCAAGTTCCATGATCGAAAAGGCACTTGAAATGACATATATATTTCTTTTTTTTTCATTTCCTTTCTTTTTTTTTTATTAACATTGTATTATGTGAAACAGTTTTATAAGCATTGGGGAGTCCCCCCACCCCTCCCACACCCCTCCTCCCATAGTGGATTGCTCCATCTTGCTGCATAACCACAGTTCAAGTTCAGTTGAAATTCCTTCATTGTGAGCATGTACCTAGCATAAAGTCCAGCGTCTTATTGTCCAGATAAGTTCAGTGGCCTCTTGGGGAGACCTTCTCTGGTCTGAAGGTAGAGCTAACAGAGTAAAGTTCCGGTCAGTTAAAACCCCCAACAAAACATCAGCGTCGATATACAATGTTATGGGATTAATTGGTATAGTGTTGAGTGAACAATATGTTAAATTAAAAAAAAAAAGTTCAATTCGTCCACACCTCTGGGTTTAGACAGTATCAGTGACAGGTTCAAAAAGTAACAATCAACCAAGCATAAATTACAGGTTAAATCCAGGCAAACATTAGATGTCTGACATAGTATTGAGTAGACAATATGTAAAAATTACATGTAAGTTCTTGATTACCTTCTACAACTATTTCAATGTCACCTCCTCAATTGAGGTGTGTAACGATTTTGGGGGGTGTTGCAGAGAAATCTCTCATACCTTGCTAATGAGTACTTGTTCTTTATGTTCCATCTAATAGTATATGAGTGAGTCATTGATGACCTATCTTTATTGTTCTTTGGTTATCTCATCCTATTAGTGTGTGTATATCAGTGTGTGTGTAAGTGTGTGTGTGTGTAGGGGGGGCGGGGGGTTTAGGAGGAACCTTGTTGGTCTTTATAGGGGGTGGAGGCCCAGAGCTGAAACTAGGTAAGGACTGGAGAGGATTCCTCCCCCACTGTCCCGCCGGAAGTTTATTGATCTTCTGGTTCTGATGACCAATCGTGGTTCCTAGTTGTTGTTCTGATGTCATTGGTTCCTATGTGGAAGGACTCGGGCTTCTTCCATCTCGTGTAGTTGGTCCAAAGAGAGGGGGTGTCTGTCCTCTGGGTTCACAGCATTCGGAGGCATTCCAGATCCCCGTGTTCTCTTTGGCAGTTGCATTGACGTTCTTGTGTCCGTTCTGATAGACCTCAGTGGGAGTCCTTATGGGTGGGGGATAAGCCTCCTCCAGTCCCTCTGTTCCGCTCTGGGTTGCCCCTATTCTGTGCATATGACCACTTGTTAATACACTGTTTGGGTCGTTCCTAATTCCCCTGTGTGTCATTATAGCTTTTGCTGTTGTCTAATGCTGATCTGGATCTATCAACTTTAAGATACTTATCTAGTTCCTGCAGGTTACCCTACGTGGATTCCTAGCTTTTTCAAGGGAAATGAGAGATTTCTCTGTGTTCCCACCCAGTTACTGTGTATCGTAAGGAATAGGCATTATATTGGGAGTTACAATCATTCGGAACTTATGGAGTGAAACCATGATAGCAGCAGGTTCATCTGAGGGAGATTTACAGCCGTTGGAAATCTTTAGGGTTGCTTGGTGTCCCCAAAACGCTATAGCTTCAGCATGAAGCTGTCTTGAGCAGCATACACAAAACCAATCTCTCAGGGCTGCATCGGGGCGGACAGCAGGCGAAGCCTGGCGCCAACTGGCGCACTGGCCGCCCCGAAGCAGCCTTCCGAGTGGGTGTGAAGACTGCTGGTTGCATTCCGGGAGACAAGCTTGATCGGGCTTGGGGACCCCGGCCGCCATTCTGCCGAGGGTCAGGTCCCCGTGCGCCGGCCCCGCCCCTCTTCCCGGCCCGGGCTAGGGTCTAGCCACGCCCCTGGCGCCACCGGCCCGGGTGTTGGCTAGCTGTACCTGTGCTACCACGCTAGGCCTGAAAAGGGCCACGTGTGGGGGGTCCAGCCTCCCCGAAGCAGCCTTCCTGAGTGGGCGTGAAGACTGCTGGTTGCATTCCGGGAGACAAGCTTGATCGGGCTTGGGGACCCCGGCCGCCATTCTGCTGAGGGTCAGGTCCCCGTGCGCCGGCCCCGCCCCTCTTCCTGGCCCGGGCTTGGGTCTAGCCACGCCCCTGGCGCCACCGGCCCGGGTGTTGGCTAGCTGTACCTGTGCTACCACGCTAGGCCTGAAAAGGGCCACGTGTGGGGGGTCCAGCCTCTACATATATATTTCAAAGTCTAATCTCAGTTCATGTCTAGCAGTTTGCCTAAATTTTAATAGAAAAAAGAATGTCTTTTTGATTAAATTAAAAAAACCCTTCATTCTAAATGTCAGTTCACTTCACAGAAGATGCTGTATTAAACTACACTCACGGATTGTATATTCTGAGGCTACTATCTTGCATATCTGGTATTGTTACACTGCTTTAGGATGCAAGCAGTTTATTAAAACGTGATTGTGTATTTTGCTTTCTATTTCTGTGTAAACTGATTGACCATTTACCAAAGCTGAAATAAGAACAATGGGAGTGGCACGATAGCTCACCAGGCTGTCCTTTCACCTGCAGGTGCTGGCATCCCATGTGCCCACTAGGTTATGTCCCAGATGCTCCATTTTGCACCCAGCTTCCTGCTTGTGGGAAAGCTGTGGAGTATTGCCCACGCCCTTGGGCCCCTGCACTCACATGGGAGACCTGGACAAGGTTTCTTGCTTTGGATTGGCTCAGTTCTGGCTGTTTGGCTCAGTTGTGGCTCATTCTGGCTGTTTGGGACGTTAACCATCCAACTCAAGATCTCTGTGCATCTCTCTTTCTCATCTCTGAAAATTTGCTTTTCAAAAAAAAAATAATAATAATGAAATATTTTTAACAAAAAAAGAAAATGCCAAAAGATTTGTTCTCTTTTTTTTCTCTGTGACTGGCTGTTTATACGTTATAAGAAGCAAAATAACCTTTTTTTTTAAGATTTATTTATTTTTATTGGAAAGGCAGATTTACAGAGAGAAAGAGCTTCTATCAAGTGGCTCACTCCCCAAATGACCACAGTGTCCAGAGGCAAGCTGAGCTGAAGCTAGGAGCTTATTCCAGGTTTCCCACATGGGTGCAGGTTCCCAAGGCTTTTGGTCATCCTCTACTGCTTTCCCAGGCCACAAGCAGGTAGTAGCTAGGACATGAACAGGTGCCCACATGGCATCCCAGCACATGCAAGGTGAGGATTTAGCTACTAGGCATTTATAGCCTTGAGGCATGTTATAAATATTATACAATTTGTAGCTAAATTAAAAGTTTCCTGTTCTCTTCATTTTTAACAGTTATATACCCTACATATTTCTGCACAGAATTTTAAAAAGTCTGAATAGTTTTCTGCTGTTGCATAATAAGTTAGTGCAAACTTGCAGTTTCACAACACACAAGTATAATCTCACAATTTCAGTGGGTAATTATGACTTAGTAAGTTATCTATAAGATAGCTCAGGCATTGCTTAGAAAATGGATATTATCTAGATGCAGGATGAAGCAGATACTCTTTCAAATGACACATATATCAAAGGAATGCCCGTCCTTGGTCCTGTGGGATCCAGGAGCCTGGCTTCTCTTGGGTGCTTGTTGAGAAAGGTTGCTTTTAGTTCCTAGGGGTCACCGCAGCAGCTTGACATTTTTCAGTTTCTTGTCACATGCTTCTCCAAGGATGTTCCTTTCCTGGGCAAGAGAGAAAGAACAGAAATCTGACCTGCAGAGTCTGCTCTAGGCGAGAGGAGTGTCCCTGGGGAATGCCTCCAGGTACCCACACAGTCCTGAGAGGGGCAAGAGGATACTAGAAGCAGAACTACCTCAAAGAAAGCTCCTTTATGTTTCAGAGCTATCTGCTTTTCTTGCAAATCTTAAAATATTTTTGTGCATTCTGCACAACAATGCAGCTGCCTATCTTCTTCCCTTATGTAATCTCGATGAAGAAACCATGCTAACTTTTTTCTCTTAGGTGACTAACAGTCACAATGACAGCATATTTTCTTTTTTGTTTTTTATTTATTTTTATTCGAAAGACAGATATACGGAGAAGAGGAGACACAGAGAGGACGATCTGTCCATTGATTCATTCCCCAAGTGGTTTCAATAGCTCGAGCTGAGCCAATCTGAAGCCAAGAGCCAGGAGCTTCTTTCAGGTCACCCATGCAGGTGCAGGAACCCAAGGCTTGGGCCATCCTCGACTGCTTTCCCAGGCCACATGCAGGGGAAGTGGGTTTCTTGGATTAGAACCCGCACCCATGTGGAATCCCAAGGCATTCAAGGAAAGGACTTTAACTGCTATGGTACTGCTCCAGGCCTGAGTTCATATCTGGATATGGAATCTAGGTTTCATGGTTTGAAAGACACAAGTTTTATTTGTTCCATTTCATGTTGCTCATGCAGTAAATGTATTCTTTTAGCTTTTGGCTTTAAATAGAAAATAGCATACATTGCGATTATTTCAGACAATTATTTTGGGCCCTTTCATTGCTAGCAAGTGGAAACACAAGCTTATAATACAGACATCCTTTATTGCTAATCATTTACCAGCTACTTTGAGTATAACTTGCAGTTAGTTTTTGTATTTCCTCTGTGAGCAGGCAGTGATGGATTTTATGAGTATGACCCCTGCCCTTTGAAGCTACGTGTATTTATAAGTGTGAAACAATTGCTTATCATTAAAAGTTGCTTTCACCTTCTCTAATATTGATGATATCCTTTAAGTAATTTTAAGATCCAGGCTCTTCAAGACTGAGAGGCAAAACAAGGCTACTTTTGTAAAATGCATTCTACTTGAAGATTATTTTTTGCAGTCACACCGAGGAAACATGCGAAAACCAGAATTTACTCATAGCTTGCAAGGATGCTACAAGTGAGACACTCAAATCAAGCAAATGTTTATAAAAATGTGGTCAAGTCAAAGTACACCATTAGTCTACAAGGAATTGACCTTTTCTGGGTAAAAAACCAATTAGATATTGGCAATTTCATGTGGATACACATATATTTATATAACATAGGTATACAAATGTTTTATATTATATACAATGGATATATATTCACAGCTGTAAGTTCAGAGAAAATTGAGATTGTGGAATAGATTTCCCTCTTACCCATGGCCCCAACCATGTTCAGTCTCCAGCCTCAACAATACCTGCCCCGGAGCTACATACAGATTATTATTAATAAACATACCTGGACACAACTTCAATAACTAATTGCCATAGATTACATTAGGATTCACATGTTGTGCTGTGTATTCTGTGGTTTGGAACAAATGTGTAATGACGTGAGTGGGTCTTGCTGGCACTTCTGAGAATAGCTTCACTGCCAAGCCATCTTGCTTGCATCTTCATTCCTCCATTCCCTGAACCCTGGCAAACATTGATCTCTATAATATCCCAACATTTTTGCTTTTTCTACAATGTCAGAGTTTGAATCACACAACACATGCTGTTTATAAACACAGACTTTGTGGGGCCAGCACAAGATAATTCTTTGCCTGCTGTGACCAGCATAGCTTATGGATGCTGGTAAATATGTTGGCTGCCTCAGTTCTGATTCAACTCCCTTCCTTCTGACACGGGAAAGAAATGGAGAATGGACAAGTCCTTGGAACTCTGAATCCACATGGGAGGCCCAGAATAACTACTGGCTCCTAGCTTTGGATTAGCTGAGCTCTGGCTATTGGGCCTCTTGTGGGAGGGAACCAGTACATGAAAGATATCTCTCTCTGTTTCTACTTCTCTCTCTGTAAAAATGGCCCTTCAAATAAAATGAGTAAATACATCATTATAAATAAACTTTTAAAATAAATATCATTTAATATTGTGCTGTGGGATAAAGCAAAGTGAAAGACATGAATTCTGGGGACAGTTGACAGGAACTGGAGACACCATGGGACCACAGTCTTTCTGATCTAGATGTCAAATAGCTTAGATCTAATATGGAAAAAAAATAGTTTTAAGGTCAATTTGCTTTATAGAGGTAATAACAGAGTGGCATGGTTTGGTTTTTTTTTCCTAATGTGGAGCCCCTTCTTCTATGTGAATATTTCAAAACATAAAAATTAAAGTCACTGAGTTGAATCAATTGAGGGTCTTAGACTCTTGTGTGCTAGACCCCATCATGGAACCTGCAGAGAACCCAGACCCAGTGTGAGGAACATGTACAAAAACCAGGTGTGTTGACCTTGGGGGTTGGAACCAAGCCTGAAGCTCGGTACTGAGAACATGTTGCACACACTCATGTCAGTCTCGTTTTTCTTAACTTTTTTTTTTATTGTTGCTTACATTGTATTATGTAGTACAGTTTTATAGGCACTAGGGATTCCCCCCACCCCTCCCATACCCCTCCCCCCATGGTGGATTCCTCCACCTTGTTGCATAACCATAGTTCAAGTTCAGTTGAGATTCATTGCTTGCAAACACTTGCCTAGCATAAAGTTCAGCGTCTTATTGTCCAGATAAGTTCAGTGGCCTCTTGGGGAGACCTTCTATGGTCTGAAGATAGGTCTAACAGAGTAAAGATCCGGTCAGTTAAAAGCCCCAACAAGGCCTCAGTATCAATATACAACATTATGGAATTAATTGACATAGTATTGGGTAAACAATATGTTAAAAATAATGCAAGTTCCCTTCTTCGAAACATCTGGGTTGAGACAGTATCAATGACAGGTTCAAAAAATAACAAACAACCAAACAAAAAATTACAGGTTAAATCAAGGCAAACATGTGGTATCTAATCTTTTGGGATTCGCTCATTTCCCTTAGCATTATAGTTTCCAGTTGTGCCCATTTAGCCACAAAGAACTGCATTTTGTTTTTTTTAATAGCTGAGTAGTATTCCATGGAGTAGATGAACCAAAGCTTTCTTATCCAATCTTCTGCTGATGGGCATTTCGGTTGCTTCCATGTTTTTGCAATTACTGATTGT
This sequence comes from Ochotona curzoniae, assembly GCF_017591425.1. Classification (NCBI taxonomy): domain Eukaryota; kingdom Metazoa; phylum Chordata; class Mammalia; order Lagomorpha; family Ochotonidae; genus Ochotona; species Ochotona curzoniae. The sequence continues at coordinate 1,044 of NW_024465327.1, read as the reverse complement.
GCTGCAATGAACATAGGGATGCATGTTGGTTTGTCGTAAAACAGGTGTTTTGGATATATTCCTAGGAGTGCTATTGCTGGGTCATATGGTATGCAGATTTTGAGTTGTTTGAGTGTTCTCCAGACTGATTTACATAAAGGCTGTACCAATTTGCAGCTCCACCAGCAGTGGAGTAGGGTTCCCTTTTCCCCGCATCCTCGCCAGCAAGCGTCATTGGTGTTCTTATTTATGTGGGCCAATCTTACTGGTGTTAGGTGGTACCTCATCGATGTTTTAATTTGGATTTCCCTTATTGCTAGGGAGCTGGAACATTTTTTCATATGTTTGTTTGCCATTTGGACTTGTTCCTTTGTGAAATGTTTGCCCATTTCCCGTGCCCATTTCTTGAGTGGTTTGTTTGTTTTGGTTTTTTGGTTGTTTTGAAGTTCTTTGTATATCCTGGAAATTAGCCCCCTATCGCCTATATCGTGTGCAAAGATCTTCTCCCACTCTGTGGGTTGCTTTTTTACTTTGTTGATTGTTTCCCTTGCTGTACAGAAGCTTCTTAGTTTGATGAGGTCCCATTTGTTTATTCTGTTCTCAACTGCTATTGCTTTTGTGTCCTTCTTAGAAAGTCGGAACCTACTCCTAGGTCTTGCAGGGTATTTCCTACATTTTCTTGCAAGAGTTTGAAGGTTTCTGGATGTAGGTTTAGGTCTTTTATCCATGTAGATTGGATCTTAGTGTATGGTGATAGATGTGGGTCTATTTTTTTTGTTTCTACAGGCTATCAGCCAGTTGTCCCAACAACATTTACTAAAGAGGCCTTCCCACTTGCTTGAGCTGTCATTGGTCTTTTTGTCAAAGATTAATTGGCTGTATTTGTGTGGGTTCCCTTTTGGTGCTTCTATTCTATTCCATTGATCTTCCTTTCTGTCTTTGTGCCAGTACCAGGCTGTTTTGATAACCACTGCTCTATAGTATGTCCAGAGGTCCGGGATTGTGATTCCCCTTGCTAACTTCTTATTTTTCAGGATGGTTCTAGCTATTCGTGGTTTTTTGTGT
>NW_024465326.1:0-10165 GCF_017591425.1 Ochotona curzoniae | reverse complement strand
CCTCTCCCAATCCTCCTTAGGAAGAGATATTTTTGTCCAAACAAACACCCCTGAACTGGGGCGTCTGTAGTAGTAGCACAATGCAGGCTGTATTTCTCCTTCTCCAGGGTAATGCATTTCCCAAGAAAAGAAAGGGTGGAATCCAGTTTAACAACACAGAGGATAAAATCCAAATAGATCATTAAAGATGGCACACCCACTCTCCCATGCTGTACCATGCCACCCTCCATCTGCTTTACAAGCTTCACTGACAGTCACTTTGTTCCACACACTCAGATGTACAGGAACTAGACTAAGAGCTACACCTACCTGCCACCTCATTTTGTGATTTCTTAAATGTGAATCTTTAACCTGATTAGAACAGCTACATCTTTGATTCTCTTTATGAATCCAATATCTCTGTATTTTAATGTGCTGATATTAATCTTCTTCACAAGCATATCCTCACCTGCACACTACCTGACCGACTCTTGGGTCCCTGCTAGTCAACCTTTCATGCTCCATCTTTAATTCATTATTGTACATTACTCATCTGAGCTGTGTGAGGTCATACAGCTGCTTATCTAAAATTAAGGCTTTTGTGGAATTAGACATGGCACATCTCTGTCAGACTAACACAGCACAGCTGCTGCGTTCCTTCATTTTAATTATGCTGCCAGGCTGATTACTATATCCTCACTAGTCAGTGAATAATTGTTTTAGGTGAAATACATTTCTGTATAAGTCCATGCATCTGTACCTATAGTTATACGTAAATGCATGCATTTATCTCAGAAGCTGAAATCTGTACAGAAAGGTATAGAGTTTCTGTCCACTTGCTTATTCCCTCAGAAGAGTGTAATGGCTGGGCCTGAGATTGCTTGATGCTGTGATCCAGGACATTCATCCAGATGGCTTCCATGGGTGGTGAGGACAAAACTACAAGACTCGGGCCCGGCGCGGTGGCGCAAGTGGTTAAAGGTCCTCGCCTTGCACGCCCAGGATCCCATATGGGCGCCGGTTCTAATCCCGGCAGCCCCGCTTCCCTTCCAGCTCCCTGCCTGTGGCCCAGGAAAGCAGTCGAGGATGGCCCAAAGCTTTGGGAACCTGCACCCGCGTGGGAGACCCGGAAGAGGCTCCTGGCTTCGGATTGGCATAGTATAGGCCCGTTGCGCTCACTTGGAGAGTGAATCATCGGACGGAAGATCTTCCTCTCTGTCTCTCCTCTCTGTATATCCGCCTTTCCAATGAAAAAATAATAAAAATAAATCTTTAATTAAAAAAAATCTACAAGACTCATCAGCTGTTACCTTCCATGGATTTTATTAGTCAGATGCAGAAATAAGATTCATATACAAGACTCTAACACAGGCACTTTAACACAGAAAGTCAATATTCCAACCAAAAATTAAACACAAAGCCAAAAATTGTACCAGCACCACTAAAAACTAATTTGAAAATGGAAATACAATATTATTCAGCATGATCACCATGCAGTTGAATAATTCACCAAAATGTATGCTTGGGTATAACTGAAATGTTGTGTCCTGTAATCAATATTTTCCATTTCCTAATCTCTACATTATGCTACAGTACAACCTGGGCACATCGATAATTTCTTTTTTTATCATTAACTCTTTATGGAAGGGACACAATAAACTTTTTAAGGATGACTGTGGGAATCTCCAGACTTTGTCATTTTAAAAAATCATTGCAAGCAAGAACATTACTGCATGAAAATTTCTGTGTTAGTCCTGGGTGTCCAAATGAATGCACCAAATGAGGCAATCTCAGACATCACACTTGTGTGGGACTCCAGGAATTGAGTCATCCTCCCCTTCTTTCCCAGGTGCTAAGCAGGGAATTGGATCAAAAGAAGAGCAGCTGAGAAACAAACCATATCAATATAGGATGCCAGCACCCTAGTCAGAGGCTTAGTCTACTGTGACACTGAATCAGCCTCATATATTATACGTATTTTAATATTAGTTTCTTTTTATTGTTTTTGATACAGTTTAGTTGGTGCTGGGGTTTTTCTTCCTCCTCCCCCAAGTTCCCACCTCTTCCCTTTGTTCTCCCCTCAAGTCTTAAAATTGGTGTTTTATGAATTTTCACAAGTCCATCATGCTGCTGCTGGAGTGTCTCCCAACAATGTAGGAGATTGTCAGTCATTCCGCAGCATGTGCTCAGCCTTTATCTAGTAGTTGAGATACACTGCCCATTTACATTTATGGCAGTTGATAAGTAATGACTTAAGCCCACCATTTTAAAGAATTTGCTTTTAGTAATCATATGTCTTCTTAGTTTCACACTTGGATGTATTTTCAAGATGTTTGTTTTCTTTTAATTCTACATGTAAACTCAAAATATAACCTTTTGTAAACCTGACTTGCCACTGATAAATTTTCTCTGCATTTATCTTGGAAAGTGTTTATTACTTCTTCATGAATCCAAGGTGACCTGGGTGTGTGTTTGCACAGGCGTCCTCTGCTGATGCTCTCCTGGAGCTGAGATGCCCTGAGACATGGCTGTGGGTTGGCCTTGACATTGCCTTTGTTTTCATCTCAATCATACTTCACGTTTTGCAGTGTTCTCATGTACCACTTTTAGGGTCCCATGTTTGTTCTGAGGAACTTACCCCAAAATCCAATTATCTATTTCATATTTTAATTATTCCCAGTTGAAGGGGATGCTAATGTTTGGATCCTCCATATAACCAGTATGCTTCCTCATCTTGAAGTTTTTAGAGATAAAGATCAATTATTTTGCAGGTGAATCTCAATTAGAATTTGTTGGTTTGTTTCCTTGAGTAAACCACAGTCTTTGGATGTGTACAGATAATGAAGTAGGATAGCATTGAATCACATAAAGTTTAAGAAACCTACTGTCATCATGAATTATTTTTTTTTTATAATCACAGCGCTGAAGGAGTTGTTTTTCATATTTCCCCTTATGTGATTTTTTTTCCATTCAATTCCAACTATCCAAGCATCGTCACACTTAAAGAGTAAAGAGTTATGTTTTATATTCTTGAGCATGGAACTCCAAATGAATTATTTGCTATGCAAAATGTTTTTTCCAAACTGTTTTATCTAGTCAATAATTTAGTCATTATGAACACATGCATATTACTTTAATCTTGATAAGAGCTTTATAAAATTATTTACTTATATACATTTGACAAATATCATGTAATTCACTTTTTTAAAAAACCACACAGATCTTTTAAATTGTATAATGTTTATTTTTGATGATTTTTAAACATTTGATTAGGATGTGAAGATTCAAGAACTAGAGAAATTAGGTCAGACCACTGATGAGACATTCCATTCTTCTCCTCTGTATCTGGAGGAAGTGACTAGAAAAGCGAGAAGCCATACCCAGCCTCCCAAATATCCCAGGGTCCCTGATGTGAGGTATGCTACACGTGTCCTGCTCAAGTGACTTTGATAGTTCAACAGTTGTGTAATTCTGCAAATTTTGCTGCTCTAATCACATTGAAATTGCTCAAAAATCTACTGGATGCTATATTCCACCTTAGAGTCTCTGTCCAGGTGTTCACTGCTAACTCTTGGCTAGGTTATTTCATCAATTTGTTCTGTATCCATCCTCTGCCATAGTACCAGGTGTCTTCTGCAGGCTCCAGTGTTCTGGAACATCCTTCATGTGTGTTTGAATAGGCTGCCCACTGCTTGATCAAAGACACTTAGGAGATTCAATTCTGACATACGCAATCAATGGTCAGGCCATGGAACCTGCAATTTCCTCCACGGTTAGAGTTCTGAGACTAGCGGTTAGTTGGAGGGATCTCCAGAGAAACTTCATCTGAGGTGATCCCGGGCCTGATTGTTGTATGTGCTGCCAATGCAGGGTCTGACACAGTCCTTTGCCCAAATCAGCCTACTCACACACACTGTTATGTGCTACTGCTGAGTCAGTTGTCTTCTGCCCTGTCTTCTAGGCAAACTAGTGGACATTGCAGTACAGCCTGATTCTGCCCATTGTACACCTGGTCCCCATGCAAACCAGTGTGAGTTGAAGCATAGTCGGAGCTACCCACAATAACCCCAACCAGACCCACCTCCTGTCCTGGCTCCAGTGCTTGCCAGTATGTACAGCACTCTGGTTCTTCGTGTGTGCATTGTCACACTTATAAAGTGGAGACTTATGCTTTATATTCTTGAACATGGAAACCTAAATGAATTATTTGTTATCCCTATTTCTTTATCCATCCTATTTTATCTGGTCAATAATATATTTGTTATTACAAACACATACATATTTATTTCATAATTTTGATAAGAGCTATTTGAAATTCTTTACTTATATAAGGTTAAATAATCACATATAATTTACTCTTTACAGATTTAGGATTTGAATTAATGTATCAACTTAGATGACCTAGGGATTAGATATCAAAAGGAGTTTTATATGAGCACAATTAAAAAAAAATAAAGGTTTCCTTCAGAATGACAACAAAGCTCAAGAAGAAGAAATTTACATATGGAAAGAACTTTGAACTAGGAGAGGCATACAGAGTTTGGAAGTCAAGCGAACAAGATCGACAAATGAAATTATGAGTAATTATGTTACATTATTAAAATGCTACATTTAAAAATATTTAATTAGGGCCTGACAGTGTGGCCTAGCGGCTAAAGTCTTTGCCTTGAACATGTCAAAATGGTTTAGATTACGAGATGTTCCTGGATCCTGGCTTCAGTTGTGCTCAGTCATCAACTTTCCAATGAATAAATAAATCTTTTAAAAAATATTTAATTAATGAGAGAATTTACATTTTCAGACTTGTTTTATCAACTTGTCAAAATGAACTAATAAGAACCAAAGGACTCACAGTGGCATAGATATTTCCCATAAGAGTTCGGATAGCCAATACAGCTGGTTCATATTTCCACAATGCAGGTGAGAAGGTTCAGACAATGATATCCACACAGTACATAATCACAAAGAAACTGGTGGGTCTCAGGACGGGGCGTCTCATGCCTGGATCCCGGACAGCCGCCATGTGCTGAGCTGTTTCCCGGGAGGCCAGTGCGCCATTTGGTGCCAGGCTCTGCCTGCTGGCCGCCCGGCCGGGGAGCTCTGGGGATTTGGTTCTTTGAGTTGCTGCTTAATTCCCTCCAGTTTGAACCCATTGTGCTTCTCGGACCTGAAACAGGCAGTAACTCTTCCTTAGCAAAACTTTAAATCACTAATAATTCTGAGTACCAAATACCAGTCATGCAGAAGCTAGGGCTTGGGGCCTGTCTTGCAAAAGTAGCTCCAACAGTTGGCCAATGTGTCAACTGGTAATGGAACAGAGTAGATTAGGCACGACTGAACAAACCTTAGCCCACAAGTAAAACTAGAAACCAGGAGGGAGCAGAGGTCTTGCCGAGCTAGGTTCTTGTACCTGCTGGTCTGTGGGAGCCAGGGACGCTAAGCCACAGTGTCTAAGGCAGAGGTCGGGACAGGTGAGGAGCTGTGCCAAGCTGAGTCAGAGCATCCATTGGCAGGCAAGTGATCTATGGCTGGGAACAGACCCGGTTGGGGAGCAAAGGGGACAACCCTAGCTGGGCTGAGGTTCCCACCAAGAGGCACATGGCCTGGAAGGGGAGCTGCGTTCTGATCTGGAAACAGTTGTAGTCTCCCTTGGCACAAGTGTGGACTGGGATTGGATGCACCGAACCGGGCCGGACCCCGACTCCCCCTGGTGTTCTGGAGGACCAGGGCAGATGTGGGATGGACCAGGCAGGGTCTCAAACCCCTACTGAGCCATGTGTGAGCCAAATGTGGGTGTAGACAAACCATGGCTGGGCTGGAACATCCAACAGCAAGAACCAGATTGGGTGGAAGGCCAGACAGGAAAAGCCACAGTTCCTGTTATTACAGGAGGTGGACTGAGTAGGGTTGGCTCATGGACCCACTGGTAAGCGTGAAACCTGGCATTGGGAGAGGTTCTGATGGAGGAGCCTGGGCAACTCCTCTGGCAGGACACAGACCAGGCAGGTAAACGCAAGAAACATGATAGGAAACAGCCCAGAAAAGGCCATGGAAAGCTACCCACTGGCATACAATTGGCTGATGTGGGGGCAAGACCAGGCTGAATCTGTCCACATTATCCACTGGCAAATCCAGGCACCAGTGTGGGTCGACCTAGGGTTGGTCGCAACAAAGACTAGTGCACATTATGGAATGCCGAGGTGAGGTTGCCTGTACCGGAAGGGACCGCAGCGCCCTACCAGCCTGAGAACAAGAAAGGAAGTGGGCAGAGCCGGCAGGGGAATAAGGGAGGGTTCCTTTGCAGGACAGCTACTTCCGCAGGAGAGCATGGGCTGGGATGGGGGCAGACCAGACTAGGCAGAGCTACCACACCTGTGCGCCTCATGCGGACCAGATCAGGGAAAAGCCGGGCTGGGCGGATTATTCCTACTGGTGCAAGCAAAATTAAAGTGGGCAAGGGGTGTTTGGGCTTAGACGCAGCATCAACTGGAATCTGGGAGTGGGAGAGGCCTGGGAGGGAAATAGTGGGCTCATCCCTCTTGGGTTACCACTTTCACAGGACATAAAACTAAGATAACTAAGATAGCGGCTGGGGTGGAATGGGGTGTGGGACAGACTGGATTACTGCTACACTTATTGGCAAACCAGGGTGGGGAGTGGGCCTGGTGGGGGTTATTGTGGGTCGCTCCAACCTAGGCTGCAGCTCCCGCTGGTTTATGTGAGGGCCAAGTATGTGCTGGGCAGAACCAGGCTGGACTGCAACATCCATTGGTTCCAGTGGAAGTCGGGAGTGAAAACAGAACCAACCCAGGAATTGCAACCACCAGCTGATTGGAGCGATGGACGGTGCCAGGCCCTGTACTTGTTAGCACATACAAGAAGTTTCTTTGGAGATCTTCCTAATCTAAATGCTGGACTCAGAACCCTAACGAAGAAAAGAGAGAAGACAGAACAGGTCAACCAACCATCTCAGCTATGATGGACTATGTCAATCAGTTGATTTTTCAAAGATCTCATAGTGCTTGGAGTGGCAAGATTGACAGCGATTCATGACTGTGGCAATATCAAAACCACTTGAGCAAGAACCTCAGAGCATGCCCTACATCTGGGACCTGGGGAGGGTGGGAAATTGGGTGGGCCTTCTCCCTTAAATAACCCCCTTTAAACATGAAGGTAACAATATGGAAAACATACTAGTATTATCCACTTTCATGTAGCCCTTGAACCTTCTTACCCTAATTAACTATAAACTCACCAGCACTAGGACAGTACGGGTGGCCCTTTTGGCTGGGGAGATTCTTGGGGAAATGCTCATGCTGTGAAGGTACTCAGACTTCCTCTGATGGCTACATAAGAAAATCACCATGTACATGCTGGAGAGCAGCATCATCCTACACAGAAGACATTCTGGGACAATGTCAGTGTGAGAAAATAGCGCCATGATGACGACAGTTCATTGAGGAAAGTGAGCAGTATTTACTGACATTGACTAGATTGGTCCTGTTGGAATGAGCCACAGTGTAGATGACCAAGATTTTATTGGAATATAGGTTAAGGGACCAAATGCAGGAGAAAGCAATGACTGTGTATTTTTAGTTTATATTTAAATCTTGAAGAGTAGAAAGAGCTGAGACTGATGGTGATGGCTTGGATAATGCTCAGGGGGCAGGTGGTGGACATAGAGAGACCCCTCATCACCCTACTCAACTAGAACAAAAGCTTACATTTCAGTTCATTTGGAAAATTGAGTGATTTGAACATGTCTTCTGATAAAATATCCAATGTAATACTTAGCATCACTAGGTGAACAAAAGCCAAGTGGCAAATAGTTATGTCTGTGGGCTTTGGTCTATGAACCTGGTGCCTTGTGATGATGTGGAAGACAAGGAGGGCTAAATTTCCAGTTTCAGATTGGAAAATTACACGTTTTTGAAGGATAATGTAAGTGGAATCTTTGTATTTCTTAGCATACTGAATATATTCCAGATACCTAAGAAACAAAAGACTCATGTCACCAGTGATTCTTCCTTTCATCATGAAAAAAACATCAAAGTCATTTTTATTTTACCTAGCTATTGCCAATGAATCATGAATAATTAGCAGAAATTATTGGTATAACATATGCAGTAGTTTCTACATGTATGTAAATGCATTGGTCTACTCATGAGACATTCAGGAAAATAACTACATAAAGGAGACTTGATACGAATTTCTATATTTTCATTTTCCACCAAAACAACATTTGACTAATTTTTCCTAATTCATATTGCTCATTCTGTTTATGTGAAACATGATCTGAAACCAGTTTGATCCTCTAGCTCATCAAATGCCCTCTTTGCGATTGAGGCTCCTGATAACATACAAATTTAATGAGAAAAGACTTGATAAATGCAGACAAACATTGACAGGTAAAGTAAATTTTGTATATAATTTCCTTGAAAGTTCCTTTAATTACCATAATCTAATAAGAGGCAGTTGTCTATAAATTATATTTAACCTTCAAAATATCATTTATGGGCCAGGCGCAGTGGCGCAGTGGTTAAGGTCCTCGCCTTGCATGCCCAGGATCCCATATGGGCGCCAGTTCTATCCCGGCAGGCCTGCTTCCCTTCCAGCTCGCTGCCTGTGGCCCGGGAAAGCAGTCAAGGATGGCCCAAAGCTTTGGGACCCTGCACCTGTGTGGGAGACCCGGAAGAGGCTCCTGGCTTCTGATGGGCATAGCATCGGCAGTTGCGCTCACTTGGGGAGTGAATCATCAGACAGAAGATCTTCCTCTCTGTCTCTCCTCTCTGTATATCTGCCTTTCCAATAAATAAATAGTAAAAATATATCTTTAAAAATATATCATTTATTATTTATTGAACTGCTCTTGGGGAATTAATTTATTTTATTAACATTTTTATGGCATAGTTCCATTGGCTTTGATGTTCCCCACTCCCTTGCTATGTGCTCCTCCCCACACACACTTATTTTTCTATATTATCACCATAGTATTGTCCTCATAAACAGACGTAAGTCCATCGTTCTGTTATTTAAGTTGATCCTGGCATTGTTGGCATGGACAATGGCAGAGTCCAAAATCCCACTGTCAAGATATTTTTAACATTTTCATTCAAAGTCCATCTTTGATATGGAGGGAGAAAAGCATATTGCATTATATCTTCCAATCTGGATATGACAGTCTATTACTGTTAACATCCATTTCATGATATTAAAGGCCATAAAACAAAATCAACAACAGGAAGAAAAGCAGAGCATTTAAAACAACATGAAGCTAAATAGCATACAACTGAATTACCAATGTTTAGTTGAAGAAAGAAAAAGAAAATTACTTTTTTGAAGCAAATAATGCTATTGTATGACCTATGGATCACTGTAGAAATAATAACAAAAACTTTGAAGAAATGAAAACCAAAATATAAAAATTTCAAAACTCATGAGATGTTGCAGATATAGTATGAAAAGGGGCATTAATAACATAGGAACTTACAAAAACTCAAAATATCTGAAATAAATAACCTATTTATATATCTCAAGAACTCAGTAAAAAAGAAAAAAATGAAGAGGCAAAAAGTGAAAAAACAGTCACACCAAAAATAAATAGAATTCAACTTAATGCTACAAGCTGTAACAAGAAAGAGTAAAGTTTTTAAGAGGAAGAGCAGAACAAACTGTTAGACTAGCATAAAAACTAGAGAGTTAAACAAGTGAATTTGGAAATGAAAAGGAAAGCTGGTAAGGTGTTCTCATTATGCTGAATTGATCCACTGATCACGTAGTGCCCTTCTTCCTCTGTTTTAATATGTTCCATGTCAAAGACTATCTTATCTGACCCAACACGTGATAATCCAGCTCTCTGCAGTTGAATACAGGGTTAAGATCCTAAAATATGCTTGAAAGACTATTAACTTATACAAGAACACCGATCTGACTCACTTCTGAGCTCTAGGTTGAAACTCTACAGGCCATAACAGATTGCCATGATAAGATTCAGATTCTAAAAGGAAAAAGAAAAAAGTAAGTCCATAATAATCTTACCCAGCAAAGGTTTTCTTTGTTTTGGAAATGAAAGAAAATTCTTCCACAGCAAAGAAGACTTCAAAGAACACACCTCCTCCTGGCTTGCCCTACAAATGCTACTTGAATATATTCTTCTGACAGAAAAAAAGAAATAGCACTTACCAAA